>NW_028118051.1:0-26816 GCF_965113295.1 Leuciscus leuciscus
GTATTTTTGGCTCATGTGGATGAAAGACAACAACTCCCAGAATGCACTTGCTTCGCTGCCCTACGAGGCCACTCCCAAGCCACGCCTCCCAGTTACAGAGGGCAGTATCGGAAGAAATGATACAGCTAGGCTACTAGTCGACTCGAAACTGAAAAGACGGCGTTTTATCGTGAGATCCCCCTATGGGGCGGGTTGAACACATGCGGAACGAGCTCCTCCTACTGGCTGGAGTCTCTCGCCTCTGGACAAAAGAGCCTCCGATGACACTAAATTACAATTTTTGTGTCATCAGAAGTTTTCTTCCAGACACACAATACAGAAATCTCTGGTCTCAGGGGGACATGAGGGAGGGAAGCACGGTCATTCGAAAATACTACCGGGTTTCTACTGATACAAAGCTTAATGCTCATCGGTGAAGTATCCCTTTAACTGAATTTATTTTTTCATTCAACAATTTTGAAATTGTTTTTTTCAATTCAGTTTGGTGATGCCAGTGGTGCAGAAATGACTTCACCTTCAGCAATGTGGAGCAAGATTTTGGGCCAGTGAGATTTTAGCGCTGATGGAGCGACCCAGTACGAAAATGCAAACAACATATCACTTCAGCCCCTAATATGCCTCTTCTGTCAGCCCTGTGAGCCTCACCTGTGTCGGGAAAGGCACCTGTATCCGGCCCTCCAGGATGTTATCAGTGGTGACCTCTACAGAGCGTGTGAGCTGCAAATCCTGCAGGATCAGATGATAAGGGACTTGTGGAAACATTTCCTGGATCTGATGGGCCTGAGAAATTCAAGGAAAAGCCGGTTAATAACGTGGCAACTTGTGTAAAACACAGAGACTGTGTGTAAACGTGTGGGACTCACCATTGCATTGAGCTGGGAGTTGTTGGCCTGTGCGATGCCCAGGATGTTGGTGGTGTGCATGACCTCCACTGAGAAACTCGGCAGCCAGCTGGCAATGCGGGACCCTGAGGGTGAACGAGCCGAGATTTATACATTCATATGATGATGTTATTACCAGAAGCCTATTTGGTTCCAAGGTCTCTTCAAGTCATCAATATGATAAAAACAGGCCATATTCATCAGTGAACCATTTTTTTTTGAGGGCACTATCCATTTAAACAGGCTTTTTTAAATGTATTTACAATACTCCAGTTTGTAAATAACCTCTGCTATGATTGGCTGACCTTTGTTCATTGTTGTTCATCAGGGCGAATCAGTTTGCTCAGTACTATAGGGGTGTGCGATACACAAAATAACATCTCGATATTTTCTGGGATGTTATCGATAACGATAATTAGATGATATTTTGCCGAGTGTGTTTATTGTGTTGGAAGGTTTAGGACTGACTGCTAAAGTTTTTAATATTCTTCATATTATATGAGATGGTCAGTTCACAGCAGTGACAGACATAATCTTTTCCAATAAATTTAAATAGATTTGTTTACGTTTTATGGGCATTTTACCTTAATAAAGCCATTTTTTTCCGACTTAATTAAATGTATGCATCATCTTTTGTGTGAAAATTCTTAGATTTAATTAATAAATTCAATTAGAATAAGACACAATAGGGCTGTTACCAATAAAATAAAATCCATATCAACAAAATTCATCTTTGCACTGCAGAGGAAACAGAAGCTGCATCTGAAGTCTATCTAATAATGCAGCTCAGATGCAGTTACAAATGCATAACTAATGTTTATAATTATAATTATAATAATAATAATAATACATAATGTTTGTTTTTAATGTTTTACACATAAAATGTTGAATATTGATATTTGAAATTATTTTTTAAATAAAAAAATACTTTAAATATGAATTGAATCACTTTTAATGAGCCAGTCATTGAGATTCAACCGATTCATTCAAATGGCTGATTCATTCAGGAACGAAGCATTTCACTGTCTCTAAGAGTGTCATTGAATCATTCACTCAATGTGGCTTTGTTTCAAACTATTTTCGTTGGCTAAATGGATTAAAAAAAAAAGACAATATTGTGTCTAAAATGTCATTTAAGTCACTTAATATTAACTTCTTGTTTATTGAACTGTTGTATAAAATCAATCATCACATTTGTAATCCTGCTGATATTTGGAGCAAAAAAAAAGAAGGCACTCTTCGTGTGATATTGACTAACTATATTAAATTATATAAATATTAAATAAATTTTTTCCCCTTAAATTGAATTTTGGGGGCATTATAAATGCAGAGTGTAGAATCACAGTGCTCGCTGGGTGTGTTTTTGCAAAGTGAGGGACACTCAATGTCAGATTGCAAATCGTTAAAACAACAATTACACTATTATCGTAAACGATATCTAATCGCACACCCCTAGTGCTAAACAGGCATCATGCAAGTTAATGATAGGAATATGCTATAGATGTGAAAGTGATTTCTACAGCTTACTGTCAGTAAATGGTTTGGATTCTGCATGAATATGTAAAGAGAGGCTCACCATCAAAGTGGAAGAAGTGATTATGCTGGTTGATGTGTGGCCGGGCCTCTGTTCCTGTCCCAGCAGGCATGTTCTCATCCAGCGCCTCCCTCTGGCCCTCCTCTCGCTCTCTCACGCCTTCACTGATGTTCAGAGACATACGGCACGTGGGACAGGACGTGTCCTGCTCCAGCCAAGAGCGCAGACACGAACTGGACATAAACAATAAATGGTCAGATTAACAATGTTTCAACTACTAGAGCAAGAGAGTGCTGGCAGCATCTGGTTATTGCTCACTTATGGAAGAGATGTCCACAAGGCAGCTTGCGCGCTGTAGTCATCGAATCCCAGCAGATCGCACAATCATCGTTATTAGCCAACAGCTCTTCAGGCGTTGCCACAGCAAACCTGCACACAAGGAGACGTTTTCATGTCAGCACACGAGGTCTGGTTTCCATCAGCCACTGCAGCAGGCTGACTCATAACACACATCCAATAACACATTCACACATACGATACTCAAAGACTATTTATTGTGTTCATGTTGTACTGCAAAACACTAGTGCTGTTATTGTGGTGGATACGGGTACGTTTAGGGTTGATTTAAGAGTGGGTTAAGGTGTCAGGGAAGAGTACAGTAAAAACAGAAGCATACAGTAAACAGTAATATTGTAAAATGAAATGACTGTTTTCTTTGTGAATATATTTCAAAACGTAATTTATTCCTGTGATCAAAGCTGAATTTTCAGCATTATTCCTCCAGTCTTTAGCATCACATGATCCTTCAGAAATCATTCTAATATGATGATATAATCAATGTTGAAAACTATTTTTGCAGAAACGATGATATAATTTTTAACCGCCTCAGGATTATTTGATTACAGAGAGTTAAAAATAACAATTGATTAGAAATATTATTTGTAAGAATGTAAAGGTCTTTATTGGCACTTTTGATTAATTTAATGTGTCCTTGCTGAATAAAAGTATTAATTTCTTTTAAAAAAATTATTATTATTACAGATCCCAAACTTTTGATAATGAAAAAATAATATATGATAATGAAACTGATTTATTGCTGCTGTTATTAAGACATAATTATATATTCAATTACAATAATTATTTCCAATTTATAAACTGTTATTAATTTACAACAACAAGAGTCACTTTAAAATGTAATTGTGGATTTGCTGGGTGTCGGGGTGTGGCGGGGGGTGGGTGTGTGTGGGTGTGTGTGTGTGGGGGGGGGGGGGGTGCTTAGCTGTCATTACTGTCAATAATGTTAACGGTCCTCAAAAAGACTTTACTTATGCAAAATCTAATTTCATTCTTTTTTAAATTTTTGCGTTTTTGTGAGATTTGCACAGTTATCCTTCTTAACTACATTACTCATAAAAAAATCATTAAAGGTTAAATCTCTTTTCAAGGGCACAGTGCTGATAGCTCATGCAACTTCGGGTTACCAGCCCTAAGCTTTGCCATTCTTTAGCATTTTTATTTGGATGTTGTGCTTATAATTCAAAGCCTGTAGAAATGCATCTTATAATAAGTCATTCTGGAAAGCTTTAGGCTCCTCACCTGGATTCCATATTGTCAATAACACGCAAGTAGTTTTTGTGGCGGCGAATCCTTCGCTGCACCTCGTGGAAGAGATAGCGCAGCTGCATAAAGATCACAAGACTAGCCATGGACAGCCAGATGTTTCCGAAGAGCTGCGAGGGAGTGAACAACAAGAATACATGATCATAAAGGTACTAGGATTCATTAAAAAACTCTCAAACACAGATGTGAGAAGAGAAAGAAATCATGTACGCCACTGGTCTTCACTTGGGGAAGTTTGTGATCTGACAGGCCGCACACACATGTGAAATCAGGAACATAAGTGTAAGCAGCTTCTTACTGATCAGTGAACATTATGTTAGACAGTCTCAATAAGAGTCCAATCAGATCGCATTCATCCATCACTATGAGCCAGTCACATGACTGATCACCCTGTCTCACCAGCATATGGATGTGATGCATCAGGTCCAGGCAGAGGATGGCTAACTCCATGATGAAGTCAGTGTAGTAGATGTATGAGCTCTTGTTCTCCCAGGTGCCCTCGTGGTTCAGGTCCCACAGGTGAATGGAGTACCTGTACATAACAGATCAAAACCTTCAGATTCATGCTTCTGCTACCTAACATTTAGCAAAGCTGATGGCTTTCTTAACAGAGCGCACGCACCGTATGATGACGTGTCCTGTGCGTACGGTCACCAGCAAACACTGCAGGACAGGAGACAAGGCTTAGGGTTACTTCAAGTCACCATAATATCAAAATGGACAATTTTTATAGAATATTGCAGTATTCAGGGCTTGACATTAACACCCGCCAACCTGCCAAATGTGTGAGTATTTCAGCAGTGGCGTGTAACGCTGACTCCTACTAGCCACTTTGGTGGCTTAGATTTTACATATATAATTTTTTTTTTAATTGTAGTCTATAAAAAAAGGCATCTGAAATAATAAAATTATTAAATGTAAACTAAGTGCAATGTAGTGTTGTCAAAAATGTACATTTTTCGATCCATATCGAAACTGAAATATCATGAGACAGAGAGAAATCGCTGCTTGTATTGAGTATCTATTCTGCGGAAAATTTGTATCGGAAGTGTTTCAACACAAACCCGCCTCCCCTCACTCACTTGCTCCGGATGAATACTGTTGCTGCTACAGGGCTTGAGTTTTAGCGTGGGATTGTTTTGAATTTGATAAAATTGATCATTTGATTTGATTGATAATTTTACTCATTCCTGCAGATTTTGAGCTCACACCCAAAGTATGTGCACAAAGCGGCCTCTCAGTGCTAAATTTAGTTATTTTTCGCTGCTTATTGTGTTGAAACAGTAAAATACACACAAAATGCCGGTCTTAGCAAGTATTCACACAAATGCAGTCAGTTCTGTTCTAAGTGAACAGTTGAGAAAGAAAGCGCATGTGTAACAGTATAATGGATCAGAGCGATCGGTCTTAAAGTGACAGCGGTGTTAATATATCTGCTGCCAAATTATGAGATAATATAAAACAAATTCTATATGGCAGTTTTTCCTCAAGGTATCAATGTCAAAATTGCAGCCAGTGCAAACGTTGATAAAATGCTAAATAACTACAGAAAACCATTAGCCACAGCGGCTGGTAGTGTTGTTTTTGGCGGCCTGTTTTAATTTTAGTTTTAGTCTAGTCTTTGTGTCAAGCTGTCGTTTTAGTTTTTATTAGTTTTAGTCACGTTCATACTCTTTTTAGTCTAGTCAAGTTTTAGTCGACGAAAACTGATGACATTTTTGTCTAGTTTTAGTCAACGAAAATTGTATTTTAGTCTCTTTTTAGTAATGCAATTCTATTTAACCCAGTCAATATAGAATTTCAAACAAGGTTATCTTATTATATTTAGTATATTTAGGGCTGTGACGGTGGCAGTTTTTTTTTACCACCGCGGTAATGGACAAACTACCGGCGGTGGTGGGGGGGTTATTTAAAAAAAATAAAAAATAAAAACTCGTTTTATATTTCCACACAAAGACGCGTGATATAGCCTACCACTCTGCGCTTTGAGAGGGATGTGGGACACGAGCAGGAGAGAGACCATCGATCTCTTTATGATATCTTCGTGTTTTCTACTTTATGTAAAATGGTCTGAAGAGCGAATTTTATCCTCCACAAGGGCGAGATATTTAGCCTATGTTTGAGATTGCGCTGCCAGAGAAAGTGAAACTAAAAATCACCCGCGCGTGTGAAACGCGTTTTACAACTAAACTTGACGCGCCTTACCATGTCTAATAACAAGCACAAACTGTGTTAAAAAGAATTTGACATGCAAGTACAAATGTATAGGCTATCTGTCCTACAGCGTTTTTTCTACTTTACCACAGTAAAGAATACGAATATATAGGCCTAATTAAAAGCGAACCAATGAAGAAACGTTTATAATCCCTTTAGAAAATGGGTGAGACGTGAGTGAAAATTTGGGAAAAGAAACAAGAGATTCCATGCAGGGATGAGTCACGAATTTTGGATATTCGATTAGTTTATTTAATTATAGAATATCGAATAGGTTGTGCGATTATTCTCTAAAATAAAATCTCCATGTTCTGGTGCTGATGCGGTGACGCGTTCATGTTAACCGGAGGATGACGCTGCCAATAACATACAGCTGTCACAACCGGCAAAAGTAATGATTATGAATGTGTCAAATATACCAATGAGACATTTTAATAGAATAACTAATGGAGTAATATTGTTAAATTCGCTGATAATCGGGTGACCAGATCGCAAACCAGAATTTAAAGCCGACAAAGCTATGGGTTCACGCACAACTCTCTCATTCGTCGTGACGTTATAACATTTCGTGTCGTCTCGTTTCGGTCAACGAAAATGAAGAGACATTTTAGCATAGTTTTTATTTTGTAAACCACATTTAGTCTCATTCTTATTCGTCAACGATATTGCATTATACATGTATTTTAGTCATCGTCACATGACCAGCATTTACGTCTCGTCTCGTCAGGTGATAACGGTTCGTTGACGACAATATTTCGTCATAATTTTCGTTGACGAAAGCAACACTAGCGGCTGGTAAGCAAAATATATAATGTCAAGCCCTGGCAGTATTTAATAATGATGTGCAATATTGTTTGGTAAAGTTAATGTGCGTTTTAATATTTAATCTTTATTCAAATCAATTGGTGGGACAACCTGTTACTCACATGGGATTCACCAATAGCAACCAATCAATTCCCCATGGACAAAATCAAGTCTACAATCATTGCTAAATCTACATCTTTTTTTTCTCTTTTCTTAAAAAAAACCAAACTTTATATATATATCATGACCATTGTGACTAACGTGTCATGCCTACTTTCAGAATATAGGGAAAGAGGGAACAACAAAAGAGGGAATGTCCTCTTCACAGTCGCTAAAAGGATTGTACAGTATTCTTACCTCAGCTGCCATGAAGGCGACGGTGTGCATGCCGTGAAGATGCCCGACTACAGCGCAGAGCACAGCCAGACCAGCACAGCACAGCAGAACAGACACCAGCAGAGACAGCACTCGCACATGACTGCCCATCGGGGTGGTGGGAGAGAACGACAGCTGGCAGGAGCACACAACACAATACATCAACAACTCCCAGAGGAAGAGGTGCAAGTACAAACAATAGGAAGGAAGGAAGGAAGGGATGAAGTAAATAAGAGTAATGGAAGGAAGGAAACTAGAGCAGAGGAAGGAAGGAGAAAGGAAGAAAGGAAGGGAGTAAATAAGAATGTAAAATAAAAGAAACATGAAGGAATGAAGAAAGGAAAGAAGGAAGAGTGGAGCAAGGAGAGAGGGAAAGAAGCAAGAAAGAGAAGGGAAATAAGGAAGAAAGTAAGGAAGGACAGAAACAAAGGAAGCAAGGAAGAAAGTAAATAAGAGCAGATGAAGGAGAGAGAGAAGGAAGGAAGGAAGGAAGGAAGGAAGGAAGGAAGGAAGGAAGGAAGGAAGGAAGGAAGGAAGGAAGGAAGGAAGGAAGGAAGGAAGGAAGGAAGGAAGGAAAAATAAACAAAATAAGTAAGAAACATAGGAAGGAAGGGAAATGAGGAGGAAAGAAATGAAGGAAGGGAGTAAATAAGAACATAAAAGGAAGGAAGAAAGGAAGTAGGAAAGGTAGGTAGGTAATTAACCCAATTAATATAATATTTACATCCAATAAAAATATACATAAATGCCTTAATTATACTCAGATTATCCAACAAATATCTTACAGAGTGTCATATCTTTTGGACTATATTGGCGGTTAAAGCAAATGTTTATCCAAACAGTAACTGACCAAATGATGTACAGTAGATGAGCACATGAATGAGTGAGTCTAACAGCACGACTGCAGAGATCTCCCAGTCGTTCTGAACATTAGTGTTTGTTGATGTGGTGGAGACGTTTCTCACGTATTCAAAGCGGTCTTTGCAGAGCTGCACCATCAGATGCAGGAAGATGAGCATGGAGAACCACAGACACCACAGCACCACCTCCTCCACCCGCTGCACGTTCAGCACGCCGAAGATGAAGATGAACTTGTAGAAGATGAAGTTCCAGAACTTATCCTTCAGATGCTGGTCAACAGAAGAGCGACGTCAGAACATGACCACAGACACTACAGTACAAAACAACACTGACATCGCCAACGCATGTGAGAAACCTGCTATTATTCACACGCTTAGAACATGTACAGGAACCTACAATAACATACACTACTGTTCAAAAGTCTTAGTCAAGTTTTTCTCATGTTTGTGAGGTCTCTTATGCTCACCAAGGATAGATTTATTTGATCAAAAAACAAAGAGCAAAAAATAGTAATACTTGTGAAGTATTATTACAATTTAAAATGACTGTTTTCTGTGTGAATATAATGGGAATATAATTTATTCCTGTGAGTTTTCAGCATCATTACTCCAGTCTTTAGAGTCACATGATCCTTCAGAAATCATTCTAATATGATGATCAAGAAACATTTATTTTTTATCAATGTTGAAAACAGTTTTTATTTTTAGTGAAAACTGTGGAATCAGATTATTTGATGAACACAAAGTTAAAAAGAAAAGCATTTATTTGAAATAGACATTTCTGCAACATTATCAAAGTCTTTACTGTCCCTTTAAAAAATAAAAAAAACATACATATTTCTGACCTCAAACATTTGAATGGCATTTTTATAGTCATCTGTTAATAACTATTGCCACTGCTTTGAATAGTTATCTTCCACATTTTCAAAATCTACCAACATTTATTTTATTACTACCATATTATGAATAATAAACTTGTTTGAATATGTAAAAAATACAATTATATCCATTCAACTCTCCAGATACTGGTTTTGACATCGTTCACTGATTAACATATTGTTTAACCATACAACAAAACGACATTTCATCACAGAAAATGACCTTAAAGTAAGTAAAATCATGATATGACCTATATTTTTATTCTATATAATGTATCTATATGGAACTGACAAAAGAACTCGAGTTGTCAGGGATGTTTGTTATCAAGGTCTTCCTCGTATAAGCGTTGCAGTGTGTGTGTTGCAGTGAAGACTGGCTGTGTGTGTGTGTGTGTGTGTGTGTGTGTGTGTGTGTGTGTGTGTGTGTGTGTGTGTGTGTGTGTGTTGCCTGATCAAGCTAATGTGGATGTGAATGATTGTTACCTGTTTCTCACTGACTCTCAGCGGGCCGAACACAATGCACTGGATCACTTTAGCGATCAGCATGAGGATACAGCACGCCGTGTTCACCATCACCTGTGGGAAAACAACAGCTTCTTTAAATAAAAACCTCATCACTCAACACTGGTGTGTTTTGACGCTAGTCCCACATACCCAGACGAACAGGCTGTCCGTGATGAGATACACAAGCACACTGGTGGCCATGTTCCCCAAGCTCTCCAGCGGATCCAGCTTGATCTCCTCATCAGACCCGCCGTGTGAGTCTCCAGACAGAGGAGAGGAGTCCTCCGAGTCTCTGACCGAGCTGTAGGCACTCAGGATGGTCCCAGCCAGCAGAACAGTGCTCAGGGCAGTGTATGTGTGTAAGCTGGGCCAGGGGAAGCGCTCCAGGAACAGCAGAGGCATCCTGACTGACAGACTGACCGACTGACTGATGCTCCTCTCGGCTTAAACAGCTTCCCTCGACGCAGTCTCTGCTTACTGGGAGTCCAGGGGAAACCAGTGTCCTTTTACAGATCACAATCGAGTTTAAACTCCTCTTAAAAACAAATAATAATTATCAGGATTCAGGCCTGTTTTCATTTGAGAGTCCAAAACTGTGTTTATGTGAATGCAGCCTGACAGCTCTTAGGACACGTAGACACAACACGCAACCGACTCTAAAGCTAGAATTAAACACAATATATATTGTTATATGTTATGTTTAAACCCCATTCCGGCGAATTAAATGCTAAATGGTTATAATTCTTTAAAAAAATGTTTTGAATATTTCCAGAACAGTTGATTATTTCACAACATTAGCATGGAAGCTAATCTGCTTCAGCTACGTATTGATAGCACAGGACTAACAGTTTGATAAACTCGTCAGACGGGCTTTAAATCTGACCCGTGATGCTCGACGATCTGTCTGACATCTGTTAGCTTTACATAAAACTGTGAAATGTCATGTTTAGATCAGTTTCTCTGGCTGTTTCTGGCACTTTCTATCCCTCATACCTGTTTCCGCTGCCTTAGACGTCACCCTGTGAACTTCCGGTGCTTATGTGATGACAGGCGGGGCTTCCCGGGTAAACAACAATTAAACATTTAAATAGTACCCAGCTATGACTAAAAGCCATATTACCCTAATAGTCCAGGCGTTTTAGGAAAAAAGGGTGAACAAATTGCAACAGAATCAAACTCTACTGATTTTGTATCCTCAATATGTCCTGAGAAAGGAAAAAAAAAAAGCCCCGAAGAATCCCATTAGGGGAAAGTTCAGAAAAAGACCCAAATATATCCTATTCATACGCCTATTCATTCTTTTCTCACATGAATAGGGTAAAAAATTTAACCTTTAGATATCACCATGAACATTACTGAGTTGATTACTTATATCCAGACAAACAAAAAATGTATTTTAAGTTTTTTTTAATTGTTTGTTAACATGGACAAACGATGCATAATCTAATTACGTATGTGCTAATTTGCATAAATACCACAACAGATCTAAACATTGGGTATAGCCAGGAGAAAATGTCTTGTTGAATCTTGTTGACACATACCAGTAAAATACTTAATGTTAAGGTCTGAATGGAACCCATTTAGGCTACCCATGAGCATTAATACATAGAGTCAGGAAGAAGTACTTTAGAAACAGCCTTTATTAATTATTCTTGCAGAGATGGGGTTTGGGGCTGTGGGTCTGTGTGACTGTTTCTGGGGATTCACTTTTTATTTTACCTACCTTTTGTCTTCTGCATTCTCCTTACCATTGTCTCCTGTTCTTCCCTCAGACTCGTCCCCCAGAAACAGTCCCACGGACCCAGCCCCAAACCCTATCTCTTAAAACTTAATAAAGGCTGGTTTCTAAAGTACTTCTTCCTGCCTCTATGTATTCATGTTCATGGGTAGCCTAAATGGGTTCCATTCAGACCTTAACATTAAGTATTTTACTGGTATGTGTCAACAAGATTCAACAAGACATTTTCACCTGGCTATACCCAATGTTTAGATCTGTTGTGGTATTTATGCAAATTAGCATCTGTAATTAGATTATGCACCGTTTGTCCATGTTAACAAACAATTAAAAAAAACTTTTAATACATTTTTTGTTTGTCTTGATATAAGTAATCAACTCAGTAATTTTCATGGTGATATCTAAAGGTTAAAATTTTTACCCTATTCATGTGAGAAAAATAATGCATAGGCGTATGAATAGGATATATTTGGGTCTTTTTCTGAACTTTCCCCTAATGGGATTCTTCGGGGCTTTTTTTTCCCTTACTCAGGACATATTGAGGATACAAAATCAGTTGAGTTTGATTCTGTTGCAATTTGGTCACAGTTGACCCCCATTTTGGCTTAAAACGCCTGGACTATAACGAAACATTACCATGATAACCACAGATTCAGTCAAAAAAATTTATATTATTGTAATTATTATCCCAGTTATTGGTTCTAAAATAGGCTACTTGTTTACACCTCACACAAACTATGGAAACTCGTTATTAATGGACCATATAGGGCTGAATAAATGCATACAACATTTAAACATCTTTATATTTTATTATTATAATTAAAATGTGGAATTTATTTATTTTATATAAAAAAAATTGGATACTTTAAATATTTTTTAAACCTTTCAAACAAACAAACAAACAAGGTGAATGTATAGGCTAAGTACCAATTAATATTATTCAGTTTCAATTCAAGCATATTTCTTGGAGCTCATGAAGATTGTCACAAAATCTCTTTTATGTTCAGTAAAAATTCATAAATACAAAGACATTTCAAAAGCTTATCAAGCAATGGGAAAGTTATGGTAAAATATCTAGTGAAATGCCGAACAGGTAACAGTTCTTTAAAGTCAACACTCAGCAGATTAAAACATGAGATTGTGCTTTATAAGCTAAACGCTGCATATTTTGTCTTTATAATTTAAACTTTTTTTTATGATAATTTCCAAGAATATATTTTACATTTATAATGAAAAGGAGTAAATTGAAGACAAATGAAACATTTCAATAAGATCATTAAAAGGCCCGTCAGGATAAGGCACATATTGAATCAAAAGCTATGACTGGTCATTATTTCACATTCACATTTGATATGCTCGGTTAAAATCCATAAGCATCCACTTTTAAGCAGAAAACTTTTATGTACATGATATTTCTCATAGAAAATCGTTTCTACATGTGCAGTAAATGCAGGATACTGAGACCGAATCAGTCCAAGCGGTTTCAATGAGATGTCCAGGTCTCGGATCATCAGTTTCCGTTGAGGATCTTTGAGTTACGGAGCGCTGCTGGCGTTCCCTGAATCTGGAGTCTCGAACAAGTCTCTTACAATGATTTCACTTACTGCAAAGAAGAAGAAAGATCTTTGTTTAGGGGTGAATCTCACATATACTGTATATCAACATCAACATTCGTTATCATTGTCCATCTCTGTTAAATCCACCTGAGGGCAGTGTTGTGTGTGTGTAACATGAGTATTTCCTCTACAGCGGTGTTACACCAGAGACTGAAACTTCGTCATAATTATTACAGTGTTTTACTGTTGAGCTTCCAACCTAAAAGCTCAAGCCTAGTCTCAACTAGTTCCTGAAATACAGCTGGTTTCGTTGACAAAAAGCCTTTCCAATAACCAAACACATCTATTAATACAGTTTAAACAAACAACAAGTTATTTACAATATGGCTTTCATTACGCATATGTAAAGAAACAGAGCATACAGTGAGAGCTATAAATATATTTAAGCCAGGAAAGGTAGATGTGTGCATTAGGACAAGAATCTGTTTGAGCAAAGATGAAAGACAACACACACACACACGCGCGCACACACACACACACACACTAACCCGACCCCTAAACCTACCCATCACACACACACACACACACACACACACACACACACACACACACACACACACACACACACACACACACACACACACACACACACACACACACACACACACACACACACACACACACACACACACACACACACACACACACACACACACACACACACTAACCCGACCCCTAAACCTACCCATCACACACACACACACACACTAACCCGACCCCTAAACCTACCCATCACACACACACACACACACACACACACACACACACACACACACACACTAACCCGACCCCTAAACCTACCCATCACACACACACACACACACACACACACACACACACACACACACACACACACACACACACACACACACACACACACACACACACACACACACACACACACTCTCTCTCTCTCTCTCACTCTCTCTCTCTCTCACACACACACACACACACACACAACTTTCTGCATTTTTACATTTTCAAAAAAAACTCATTCTGTATGATTTATAAGCTTTTTTTCCCCATGGGGATCCGCTGGCTGAATACAATGACAGACACAAACTTGTAATATATATTTGCATTTATTCTTACATTCACATTCGCAGTTCAACCTCAGTTAGGCACTTAACAACTTCAAGGCCCGAAATTTGAAATTGCAGTGACAGATTTGAGAAGTTGTAAGTGCCTAATTGAGGTTGAACTGCGAATGTGAATGTAAGAATAAATGCAAATCTATATTACAAGTTGTTTGTGTCTGTCACTGTATTTCTGTGAATGGCATTTTACACATTTGTGACTATTGTCTGCGAGTGCAAATTTCAACATTCAACTTCAGATTTTTATTTGACAGGTTTTCACACTGGAGCTGTGAGTGTAAATGTTCACGTGACGTACACGTACGAATATTTATTGTACAAGTTCTCAAATTCACATACGCGCTCTCGAGTTTTGCTACTCTTTTACCTTCATGCATTTGGCTACACATAATGTAACCTGTACACACACTCTCTCTCTCTCTCTCTCACACACACACACTGGCACTGAAGGGATCATGAAGCCGGACAACAGCACTCACTCATCAGGGGTGTTCAGTCCTCTGCACCTGTGCTCTCCACACGCCACTGGTGCGCCAGGTAACGCAAATACTACACAAGTTCTGTCCTGGCACGGTTTGTTTAATTATAATTAATATTTATAATATTCCATTATAATATTTATGATATGTAATTAATTATTTAATCTGAACCCTGTTTTCCTATTTATTTCTTTTAAAAATGAAACAATTATTTTATGTATTCATTTATTTTTGTTATTATTTCATTCATGTTATATAGTTTCATGTGTTGTATTTTTAGTGTTGTTTTTTTTATGAATAAATTACACTTTCTTTTTTTTTTTTTTTTTGTCACTTAGGTCTCTTCACACAGTGAGCACAACATCAGTCTATGTGGCCTAAAATGTGGATCACTGGCTTTGGCAGGAAATGCATTTAATGACTACATAATTTCAAGTAATATCAATTATTTTCTCACTCAGACACAAACACCAAAACTATATGTACCTACAGGTCAATTTGCACATGCTGTCACTCTTTTCAACCCTGTTAAACTTAAGTTCAAAGCCTAACATAATACAAAAATGAATAAGAAATGTTCTACATTTCTACTGTAATACCATATTGAAATATATTCCAAATCTAAAAAATCAAATACTATCAAAACAATTAGATGTAGCTGAACACTTACATCAGTCTTTCAATTTCATTACCATCTATTCAAAAGGGGAAACTTTTAAAAAGAAATGTGACAAAAGAAAACACTGTATAATGCCACCTGTTGTTAGGGGAAATGTGTGTTTGTTGGGTGAAACTTTTGCTAGCGTTCTGGAAGAATGACTTGATTTGAGACGTATGAAGGGTTTTGGTTTTGAATGTGAGATAAACTGCTGGGCCGAGCTGAAAGTTGGTAAAGAGAACTGTGTGAAGAGTTTTGAAGAAGTCACCTTAGTTTTGAGAAATGTGTCCTAGCAATTGTAAAAAAAAAACAAAAAAAAAACTGTACATAAAATTGCATCAATAAAATTGAAATATATTTATTTCTCACTCTACAAAATACTATGGAAGTCAATGGAGACCATCAAGTGTCTGGTTACCGGCAACATTCTTCAAAATATCTTCTTTTGTGTTCAGCAGAAGAAAGAAATTCATACAGGTTTGGAACAACTTGAGGGTGAACTGTTCCTGTAATAAATAAATATATTCTACTCTATACTATCCACAGAAAATCTATACTATCCACAGAAAAAAACTAAGTTCAAGGTCAATCAAACTTCTACTTTCATTTAAACTGTCTTCCAGGCTAACAGTAGCAACATCTAATGTGAAGTATGCAAGACTGTCACAATACAGCTGCGCAAAACTAGCGGCGGATTAGCCTTCACGTTATATTTAGCTCGTTCAGTGACTCCATGCAATGCCAGTATCCTCTTTCCCACTGCACTGCGGGACTAGAGACTATAATTAGGCCCAAACCAAACTGGCTTCCAGACACTAGGGGTGGCAGCTGCTAGTTTTCTAGAGAGTAAACAAAAATCCTGGCTAGCATATGCCACAAAGTTAGTGCATATTCTGTTAATGTAGCTTGGCGTGAGTTACTGTCCCAGCATGAGACACGGTCAAAAGCGTGTATTGCATGTAAACAGATCATATGGTCTGGAATAAACAGGTACAGTCACACAGTAATACTAGGTGTTTGTAATAATATTACCACTGAAAATACTTTTGAGCCGACCCTTAGTTTGTACAAACAAACAAATCTCATTTACAGTAATGCACTTACAATTGCAATTGCAATCTATAGGAAAAGGAGAGTTTAAAAGGATAAATGTGAAACTTGTATGTTAAAATCTTCATGTCTTAAATATCTTGAATGTAACTCGACACCCTTGTCGACACCCTTGTCGACACCCTTGTCTCATTGTTTATACAAACTGAGAAACAGGTCTAAATGAATTTCAGTGGTAATCAGCATTGTTCCCTTAACTTCATTAATGTAAAACGGTTCTCGTTGGAGTCTTACCATCATCGAGAGTGATATCCTGTAGGCCTATGGACTGGAAGCCAAGCTCTTTCTCTTCATCTGGTTCCTGTTTAATATCAAGGCTTTCTCCACCTTGTGGCAAACTGTAACGTTCGCTGGACTCCTCAAGAGATGTGCCTGAAGGTTGAGGGTCCATCAAGCTCTCTCTGATAGACGGTGAGTTGGAAGGCACTTTGGCAAGAGTAGGCTGCTGGGAAAGAGGAAGCACCTGGGAAGAGGAGGACTGTGGGAACTGCACCCGATCCAGACCAGATGTTTCCACATTTGCGCTGGTTAGAACAGAAGAACTGGACACTGAGATAGAGCCACGGTTGTAGAGATTAGGAGTGTGTTCTGAAGGGATGCCTTGGTATCCTTCACCTCGGTGAGACCTGGGTTGCTCTGCAGGGATTTGGGATGACTTGCAGCCTTGCAGTGAACCCCCAACCATTGGAAGACTAGGTTGTCCTTTGTAAGACAGATCCTGTTGAAGTTTTTGGTACAAAGAGTTGTTGAAATCCACCAGTGAGAACATAGGGTGGAGGTCTGCTACGGCATCGAGGCTTCGGTCTGCCGGATGAGAGCGGCTCAGATGCAGATCCTGAGGCGAGTAGCAGAGATGGGCTGAAGACGGAGACCCTTCGGTCAGCAGCCACTGCTCGAGAGGCTGGACCTCATCTGAAGAGATTGAGTCCCCAGTGGTGCTGAGACCTGTTGGGGACGTGGCTGGATGCTGGCCGTTGGTGTTAAGGTCCGGCCTCATGCCAAACTCCTGCTTCACATGCACTGCTTTGGAAGGAGGGTGTTCAACACATTACAGATTAGCTTTGTGGACATTTATTCATCTCTCAAAACATTTGAAAATGTATATATTATATTGTCCAATTGAGTCCAGTTCTATAGTAATCTAAGGCCGTTTACACCTGGTGTTAAAGGATTAGTTCACTTTCAAACAAACATTTCCTGATAATTTACTCTCCCCCATGTCATCCAAGATGTCCATGTCTTTCTTTCTTCAGTCGAAAAGAAATTAAGGTTTTTGAGGAAAACATTTCAGGATTTTTCTCCTTATAATGGACTTCAATGGCAACCAACGGTTTGAAGGTCCAAATGTCAGTTTCAGTGAAGCTTCAAAGGCTCGACACGATCCCAGCCGAGGAATAAGAGTCTTATCTAGCGAAATGATCGGTCATTAAAAAAAACAAAAAACTTTTTAACCACAAATGCCCATCTTGCACTATCTCTGAGATGGGTAACTATCATTACATCATCATGTTGGAAAGGTCACGCGTGACATCGTTAGACATCCAGCACACGTAAGGACCATTTTAAACAATAAACTGACACAAATGCATATAAATATGTCATTCAACATAAAATAACTTTGAACGGTCCTCCTACTCCAAAGTTGTAAACACTGAGTCGGTACTTCCGACTACGTCACGCGTGACTTTTCCAACGCGATGACGTAATGCGTGGCGCATCTCAGAGATAGTACAAGACGGGCATTTGTGGTTAAAAAGTATATATATATTTTGAAAATGACTGATCGTTTCACTAGATAAGACTCTTATTTCTCGACTGGGATCGTGTAGAGCCTTTGAAGCTGCACTGAAACTGACATTTGGACCTTCAAAATTGGACCATCAAGTTGGTTGCCATTGAAGTCCATTATATGGAGAAAAATCCTGGAATGTTTTCCTCAAAAACCTTAATTTCTTTTCGACTGAAGAAAGAAAGACATGGCCATCTTGGATGACATGGGGGTGAGTAAATTATCAGGACATTTTTATTTGAAAGTAAACTACTCCTTTAAGATGCGTTTTGGTCGATCGGATCACAAGTAGACGAGGGAGACACATTCCCGTTTACACCTGGTGTTTTAATCGATCTCTTTTGTCCACTTTCAACCACTTCTGTCCTGATTTCTTTGAGAGGAGAATGTTTACACATGAGGTCAGTAGGCGGAGAGTAGATGGTCTTTTGTGGCTGTTTGAACACATTCGACCACATGAGTGTTTACCCTATGAAAGCAATCCGGTCAAATGTGTTTTCAACTACCTCTAAAAGTGGTGGAAAGTGGACAAGCTCAAAACGTTTTAGACCCTGTTTACACCTGTATTTGGTGTTGTCTACCTGAGATCCTATCGACCAAAACACATCTTAATACCAGGTGTAAACAGGGCCTCAGTCTCAGACAGCATGGCATATTATACACACTATACGGATTTCAAAGTTTTCAATCTCCAAAACTAGAAGCTCAAATTTGATTGGTTAGCCTCTACCCCAGGTGTTGCCAACCCAGCAGACCTTCAGTTCTAACCCTGCTCCAACATTCATGAGTAATCCTGAACACCTTGATTAGTGTGTTTGATTAGGCATGGAAATAAACTCTGCAGGGTGGTAGCCTTCCAGGAGCAGGGTTGGCTATCCATGTCCTACACAAATTCGTACACAGAAATGGTCTTTTTTTCTTTTTCTTTCTTTTTTACAAGCTACCAGGCTCCTACAACGAGCGCTTCAGAACATCTATTAAATCTGTTCAGAGTTTTGTTTGAAACACCTAGGCCTTGTTTCTGCCTGGTATTAAGATGTGTTTTGGTGATCCGATCACAAGTCATCAGCTGAGACATTCATGATTCCACCTGGTATTAACATATTAACTGTGACTGATTTTGTGGAAGTAAACAGGAAAGTGGTGTGTCTTTGTGCAACACAGTGAAGTTTGAATGACTTGTCTTAGTGTGCTATCTCATAACACGTGTTAGGTGAAAGGACGATGAGTAGTAAGTGCTTCAATGCGGTCCGAGACACACTAAGGACGGAGCGTTTCTACTACTACAAAGGCTTTTTGTGGTCACAAGTGTTTTTGACTACCTCTGTATGTGGTTTCAGTTTCAGTGAAATGTTTTACACGTTGCTAGAGACTGTTCCTTACATGAATGAGCTACTCCCGGGGTCTATTTTAGATTGACCTGAGGTTGGTCTTTGATATATTAGTCAGACTGCCTCTTGCCGTCGAACTGGCAGTTCTTGCCACCAAAGTGGACCAGAGTTGCTGATAGTTCTACTCGCAAGGACCATTACCTGAAAGATAGGTGAAGAACTGTGAGACACTTCTCTTCCTTTTGCCATTGCTGACATAGAACTGCACCTGGGTGGAGGAAGCCGTGGTTTTCTTGTAGTACGGAGGAATCTTTACCACTATGCTTGTCTAAACAGGAATGGGAACACATAAGAGACACCTGTAATTATAGATCTCAATGGGATATGCATTTAACAATGCACATATGCCATGTTGATTAAATAAATTGAGGAATATCAGTGTTTTATTACAACAAAATCAATAACTTATTATGCTCACATTTTGACTCTTCTCTTGTAAAGCCCTCACATCGACCTCCCATTGTGTTTTACCATCTGTAATGGACAAAAAAAAGACATTACAAAGGCTCTTTTGTTATTACATAACAAACTGTCATCCAAAATGTATTGCTAGATTACTGATCTAAAAACAGCTCCAAATTAGAGCAGAGAGCCATGGGCTGCGTCTGGAGGTGTAATCTGGAGGTACTGCATTCGCCATGTTGTCATTATCATGTGATCTACCGGCGTAAGTTACGTTGCTTCACTGCCATTCATAAATCCTCTCCCGTGGCCTCATGGGATAGGAAAGTGTCCATCATACACACACTTCAGAATCTCGCCGGAAGCAGTAGGTCATCCGGGTACTTTTAGCCTGTTCTTTTATGAGTACTGTGAATTCAGACATACTTCTTTTGTCACATGTTTTTGCCTACTATATTAGGTAAGTATGCAATTTCGGATGCAGCCTAGCTGTGTGTCAGGGTTATGTTTGATCTGTTTAAGGGTACGTTTACACGACAATGATATGCTTAAAACGTAGACGTTTTTCCTTTGAGTTTTCCACGAACAGACAACACCATTGTCAAAATGATCCCCATTCACACGGATCTGTCAAAACCCTGTATTCTGCTGCCAGGCCATTAGATGGCGATGAAACACTATAGACTGAACAAGTAATATGAATATGCATAACGCCATCGATTCCACAGATTCACGTTTTATTGTTTACACGGAGACGCTGTTGTCGTGTAAATGAACGGCAGAAACACACAAAAAGTTGTATGTTTTTAAACCGGTGTCGTGTAAACAGCCCCTGAGTCTCCTGGGTTACTCAGTGTGTAATTAGTCATGTCAACTGTGTCTCATTTCTTTGATTAGTTCACTATGTATTTAAGCCCTGTGTTTGGTTCAGTTCAGTTCTGTTATTGTTGCGCCAAGCTTGGTTGTTCTGTTCCTGTCTGAGAGTTTGTTCCTGAGTTGTATTGTTTCCTTTTTGTTCTTGTTAATAAATTTAAACTGCTGCAATTAGATCCTCTTTCTCCTCGTCTCTGCAACCCGCAAGTTAAACTGTGAGAATAGTTATTGTAATAGATGATTTCACTTACCAGAGCTCTTTTCTAGAAAGACCACTATTGATTCTGGACTGATGTTTTGGCCTGTTATAAGCATCTCTTCTCCTCCAGTCACAGAACCACAGGCGGGACTAAAGCTCTCCACTTGAGGAAGTTCCTGAGCTAAGCGTTGAGCTAGTCAACAGAGAAAAACAATGGCTGTAAATTGCAGAGGAAATGTTTATCAATACGGTTCGGTGACATTTTCAAATTTAGATTATTGTGGCTTTTAGTCAATGTCTGTTAACTTTGTGGCCTTCTGTATAATGTATTTAAAACTTTTGAAAACTATTTTAAATATTTAAAGTTTTCTTTTACATGTTTAAAATGTACAATATTTCTCTTACAAGGAAATGGACCAAATATTTGGATGACATCATCTTGTTCACATGGACATATACAATTTTGATCCAGGAAATGCTCTCTAGAATGAGGATATTCCTCCACCAATATCAGTTGACTTAGACATGCAATAACTAGCATATAATATTTAACGTATTCAATGCATGTTTTCACATAGGAAATCCACATAAAAAAAACTCACAGCATTCTATTGGTACGGACGCCACCTGCAGTGACAGCACTTTGCCGTTGTGTTGCGGGATATGAACACGAAACACGGTGCGCACACGCGTGTTCTTACGCCCGATATCAGTCTCTCCCTTACGCAACTCAATGTCTGAGTTTCGTAGCTTCAGGATCCCAGCACAGTCGATGCTTTCAAAGAAAGATGACAGAAGGCAGCCATTAAAGATAGTCAGTTAAATTCTGTTTATTTAATAAAATTGCAAGTTAGCAAGTGATATTAAACCAAAGAGTGACATAAATGGTGCTATTTGCTGACAGTGGCTCAGAGCAACTCAATATAAACTATTAGCTATAACTCACATTTAAAGTCCCCCTGTGGTGAAAATCCAGCTTTTAAATGTTGTTTATATGTCATGTGGTGTTTTTAAAATGCTTTAAGACAAACCATGTGTAAATTCATAAGTCGACACCATTGCTGAGTATTTTCTGCTTAAAACTGCAGTGAACCAAAGACAGTCTCAAAAACACGGTTTGAAATCGCTGGTGTTTCTGACGTCACAAACTACCTTGTAACCAATCAGATCAACGTGCCGGCGGGCTTTAGCATATCGTTAACAGCGAACTAGCATATCATTAACTATGAAGCAGTGGAGTCTCAATAGAAGCCAGGTTATCCCAGTATATTTTTCTGCTGTAAGGTGTTTCTGTTGGTTGCTGTAATCTATAGTAATATCTTCAGAATTACTGAGAAGTCTAGTTTCAAATGTAATTATTTTGAAGTGTTGGTGCTTAATGTAACACTATCTAGTCTAAATGATAAATCACGTTTGACATTTGTGCTAGCTACTGTATACAGGCCACCAGGGCACAATACAGACTTTATCAAATAATTTGCTGACTTTCTATCAGAGTTAGTACTGGCTGCAGATAAAGTCCTAATTGTTGGTGAATTTAATATACATGTAGATAACGAAAAAGACGCATTGGGATTGGCATTTAGAGACATTCTGAACTCTATTGGAGTTAGACAACACGTGTCAGGACCTACTCATTGTCGTAATCATACTCTAGATCTAATATTATCATACAGAAACAATGTTGATGCCGTTGAAATTCTGCAACAGAGTGATGACATCGCAGATCATTATCTAGTATCGTGTAAACTTCATTTAGCCAAGGCTGCAAAGCTGAATCTGTGTTACAAATATGTTAGACCTATCACTTCTGCCAATAAAGATTGCTTTAATAATAACATTCCTGATGAGTTTCATCTCCTCAGAATCCCAGATAGCTTAGAAGAACTTGATATTGCGACTTGCACTTTAGACACAGTTGCCCCTTTGCGCTAAAAGAAGATTACATTAAAATAGTCCAACGCCGTGGTACAACGAACACACTCAGGCACTTAAGAGAGCAGCCAGAAAAATGGAGCGCAACTGGGAGAAAACAAAACTAGAGGTATTTCGCATTTCATGGAGAGAGAGCACAATTACGTACAGAAAAGCCTTAAAACGGCTAGATCTGCTTATTTTTCGACTCTCTTAGAAGAAGAAAAAACACAACCCTAGGTATTTATTTGACACGGTGGCTAAATTAACAAGAAATAAAGCTTCTACTTTTGAAGTTTCCAAAGAGCACAGCAGTAATGACTTTATGAACTTCTTTACTTAAATGATTGATAATATTAGAGAGAAAATTATAACTATGCAACTGTCTACTACAGTATTGCATGAGACAGTGCATTGTAGTCTCCCTGAGGAAAAATTCCATTCATTCGTTGCAATAGGAGAGGAAGAATCAAGTTAAAATCATCTAAATCAACAACATGTATGTTAGACCCTATACCAACTAAGCTACTGAAAGAAATGCTTCGAGAGGTCATAGATCCTCTTCTTAATAAAAAGTACAACAAGGCTCAGTACTAGGACCGTTGCTGTTCACTCTGTACATGCTACCCTTGGGAGATATCATTAGGAAGCATGGGATTAGTTTTCACTGTTCTGTCGATGATACTCAGCTCTATATCTCTTCGCGCCCTGACGAAACTTGCCAATTCAAGAAATTAACGGAATGCATAGCTGATATAAAAATGTGGATGACTAGTAATTTCCTATTGCTTAATTCAAAAAAAAAAAAAAACTAAAAAAAAACAGAGTTTCTACTGATTGGACCAAAAACCTCTGCACGTACTAACCTAGAATACTGTCTAACAATTGATGGATGATCTGTCAAGTCTTCGTCATCGGTTATGAACCTGGGTGTGCTCTTTGATACCAATCTTTCATTTGAAAGCCACGTTTCTAGCATCTGTAAAACCGCATTCTTCCATCTTAAAAATATATCTAAATGACGTCATATGCTCTCAATGAAAAATGTGAAACTGTTAGTTCATGCGGTCATGACCTCAAGGCTAGATTATTGTAACGCTATTATGGGTGGTTGCCCTGCACGCTTAATAAACAAACTACAGCTGGTCCAAAACGCAGCAGCTCGAGTTCTTACTAGAACCAGGAAGTGTGACCATATTAGCCCGATTCTGTCAACACTACATTGGGTCCCTATTAAACATCGTATACATTTAAAAATATTGCTGATTACTTACAAAGCACTAAATGGTTTAGCTCCGCAGTTCTTGAGCGAGCTCTTAACGCATTATAGTCTTTCACTTCTATTGCGATCTCAAAACTCTGGCCAGTTGATAATACCTAGAATGTCAAAATCAATTGCAGGCGGAAGATCCTTTTCCTATTTAGCACCTAAGCTGTGGAACAATCTTCCTAACATTGTCCAGGAAGCAGACGCACTCTGTCAGTTTAAATTTAGACTAAAAACTCATCTCTTTAACCTGGCATACACATAGAAAGTTATACATTCCTATAATTCAAATCAGTTAAATGATTATTAGGCTGCATAAATTAGGTCAGCCGGAACTGGGAACCTATAACACCTGATCTACTGGTTACATCATAAGAAGAATGGCATCTACGCTAATGTTAGTCTTTCTGTTTATTCTGAGGTTTACTGTAATCAGCTGGATCCAGGCCATAGCCAGACCAGATGGAGGACCTGCACCTATACACGACCACAACGCTTCCCTGAAGTGTCAGCAGAGATTGCGTCAACTAGACTCTCATCGACACGACATCCATCAGAACAGAACTGAACTGAGCTGGACGATGACATCACGGTTTACTCCAGAGTGAATATATATACATAAAGGAACTAAATTAATAAAATTTTTACAAAAATTAAACATTACTGAACGAACTTAAGCTGGACTGTGACGCTATTTTCTTCTGGAAACAAACTTTTTTTCCTGCTATCTTTGTAAAACTGCTTTGAAACAATCTGCATTTTTTCTGGTGATTGTTAGAAGGCAGACTGAGATGGCGAATGGGAATATGGTTCATGTAACATTAGCAACACATTATTAGCTGTTTTTTAACATAGTCAAGCAAAAGGCTAATCATATTAATTAGCGTTATGTGTCCGACGTTGTAAAGAGCGATATCTTTGTGCAGTGTTTACCTCAGTAAGTTGACAGAGTGTATCTCTGAGCTGGTGTGAGTGAGTGGAGGTGGGGCCAATTTGCATATTCATGGTGCCGCGTATACTAAATGAGGCAAGGGCTTAGAGTTGCATTCAAGCTATTTTAAGGCATGAAGATTTTTTTTTTCAAAGGATTTTTTTTTTTTTTATATGTAATTGTGGTGATCAAAGATGAGATTCAAAGAATAAAATCATTGACTACAGGGGGACTTTAAGTAATTTCACTTTGTCGTATGCATTCATGAGACCTGCATATACTCAACACAATCACAATATTGAAAAGTTTCTATTAAAAGCCTAGACAATTTGGTAGCGGGTTCCACTGTAGAAAGTATCTACTCATAGTCAGTCATGATTAATTTGTTTCTGTTAGAAAAACTGTCAGATAATAAGATTGGTACCATGAAAAAAAGATTGATTCTATACTGTCATGTTGGCTCCCATGAAGCAATCCACTCCAGCTTTAATTAGGGTCCTGATATAACTTGAGTCTTCACCTCGTTTGAGTGCAAATCATTTTAAACATATTTTATTAAAACTACTATTTATTCCCTGAGGGGCAAAATTGAACAAAAAATTAAGAGTTCTGTTCTGTTCTGAATTTCACATATTTTCCATTAAGAGCTGCCATCTTCTTGTTCTAAAGACTAACCTGTCAGCCATGTCAATATATCATTTATGCAAAAAATCTCTCTCTCCAATGCGTGCAGGTCATGGGGAATGTAAATCAGAGGTTTGTTTGACAGGTACCTGGCACACATGTTGTTTTCAGGAAGGAGAGGAATTTCAAGAACTTTGGTGCTGGATATCACTGTCTCTTGACTCGGAGTCGCTACAGTTTTGCCAGTAATCCTGTGCACTTGATAGAACGGGTGTGGCCTGGTGTAACGATCATCCGCTGTCCCAATGAACATCTGCAGGCTGATGGGTTTATCATTACACCCTATTAGCTACAGATGCGAGAACAAACAATATGAGTAAACATGCAACTGATTATTCCAAATAAATGGTATGTGCCAATCCATCACCCATCAACTCTTTAATGCACTATAGCCCTTAAAGTATTCAAAGTAGCCCACATCAGGCTGGCCTTTCCAGCCAACATTCAAAGTTTGTGTTGAATAACTTTACTTTTCTAGTTTTCAAAGCTAAGAACTTCTGTTCCTCTGATGGCAGGAAAGGTTGTCCATTTTGTGTTATTGGTAGCTAGGGTAAACAAACAGGCCAACACATGTAACATTAGCTTGTACCCTGTTAAAAATACCACACGCTGACTGGATCAAAAGCTCTCTCCATAAGACTGTCTGATATTCATCACATGAATCACATTTATCTTAACTTCTATTATACGCAAATTAGATCATTTATCCAATATTTTAATGTCTAAACTAATACTAGTTTAACAACAAAAAATTATAATGCATAATAATATAAATATAAATAATTAAATACATTCAAACAATAATCTGGTATTTTGGTCTTTTTATTTTTACTGGAGCAGGTGTCAGATGAGCAACAAACCTTGAGGTATGGAACCCATCCTCAATTTACCAGAGTAATGAAAACATCTGCTGTGCAAGTTCAAATTTTGCACAATACAGTTTCTGTGACGAACAAAACCAACACAGAACAAGTAGGCAATGATGGATGAACTACTCCATC
>NW_028118050.1:0-26719 GCF_965113295.1 Leuciscus leuciscus
TGGCGCTAGAGGCGCACCAAACCACCACCAGTCGACTAGCCATACATCAATTACTATATAAACCAAGTTTCGTACAGATAAAACACACCGTTGCAGATATATGGACAGTTAAGATTCGGCCAATCAGATGCCCTTTATGCAAATGAGGGTGGTTACTAATGAGGGTGAAAGTCGTTTTTACCTCCCTACCTATATGCCATTTTAACCCTAACCTAACCATAGCCCCAAACTAACCCTAAACCCAAACTAACCATTAGTCCAAAGACTACTTTCAATATTTAACACAAAACAATAAAAAAATATGAACAAACAGTCGATCAAACTCATCTATCCATCTATCCATCTATCCATCTATCCATCTATCTATCCATCCATCCATCCATCACTCCATCACTCCATCACTCCATCCATCCATGTATAACACAGGCCTAAAAACATTCACTTTTTCAAACAAAAACTTTTTTTTTTTAACAAAAAGTTGTTTAAACTCATGTATCTATATATTCATCTATTCATCTATCTATCTATTTATCTATCTATCCATCCATCCATCCATCCATCCATCACTCCATCCATCCATGTATAACACAGGCCTAAAAACATTCACTTTTTCAAACAAAAACATATTTTTTTTAACAAAAAGTGGTTTAAACTCATGTATCTATATATTCATCTATTCATCTATCTATCCATCCATCCATCCATCCATCCATCACTCCATCACTCCATCCATCAATGTAACACAGGCCTAAAAAACATTCACTTTTTCAAACAAAAACATTTTTTTTAACAAAAACATTTTTTTTAACAAAAAGTTGTTTCAACTCATGTACCTATCTATCCATCCATCCATCCATCCATCCATCCATCCATCCATCCATCCATCCATCCATCCATCACTCCATCCATCAATCTATCTATAGAAATAGACACTTACCTGTCAGCATTGGTGCTGTTTCAGCACTCGTGCTGATATGCACGGCAAATGCAACCATTTTGCATTGACAGGTGAACAGCTGGGGGAAAACTCAAGTTCAGTTTGCGTCAGGGCGTCTGCATGGATGCAGGGTCAAAGGCCAAAGGCCTGGCACGCTACCTCACCTAACCAGCTAAACCTACCCACCACCTGCACAAAAAAACAGAAAACAAAACCAAAAAACACTGACCACTGGCGGGACCTACACAGACCCTACCCAAAATATACCAGGATAGACCACCCCTATATAAAATAACCCTAGATACAACAGCAATTTATAAAATAGACCCCTGTTAAAAAAAAACAAATCTAAAAAATAAAGTGCAGTACCGTGTCTACACACCTGGTGGCGCTAGAGGCGCACCAAACCACCACCAGTCGACTAGCCATACATCAATTACTATATAAACCAAGTTTCGTACAGATAAAACACACCGTTGCAGATATATGGACAGTTAAGATTCGGCCAATCAGATGCCCTTTATGCAAATGAGGGTGGTTACTAATGAGGGTGAAAGTCGTTTTTACCTCCCTACCTATATGCCATTTTAACCCTAACCTAACCATAGCCTCAAACTAACCCTAAACCCAAACTAACCATTAGTCCAAAGACTACTTTCAATATTTAACACAAAACAATAAAAAAATATGAACAAACAGTCGATCAAACTCATCTATCCATCTATCCATCTATCCATCTATCCATCTATCTATCCATCCATCCATCCATCACTCCATCACTCCATCACTCCATCCATCCATGTATAACACAGGCCTAAAAACATTCACTTTTTCAAACAAAAACTTTTTTTTTTTTAACAAAAAGTTGTTTAAACTCATGTATCTATATATTCATCTATTCATCTATCTATCTATTTATCTATCTATCCATCCATCCATCCATCCATCCATCACTCCATCCATCCATGTATAACACAGGCCTAAAAACATTCACTTTTTCAAACAAAAACATATTTTTTTTAACAAAAAGTGGTTTAAACTCATGTATCTATATATTCATCTATTCATCTATCTATCCATCCATCCATCCATCCATCCATCACTCCATCACTCCATCCATCAATGTAACACAGGCCTAAAAAACATTCACTTTTTCAAACAAAAACATTTTTTTTAACAAAAACATTTTTTTTAACAAAAAGTTGTTTCAACTCATGTACCTATCTATCCATCCATCCATCCATCCATCCATCCATCCATCCATCCATCCATCCATCCATCCATCCATCCATCACTCCATCCATCAATCTATCTATAGAAATAGACACTTACCTGTCAGCATTGGTGCTGTTTCAGCACTCGTGCTGATATGCACGGCAAATGCAACCATTTTGCATTGACAGGTGAACAGCTGGGGGAAAACTCAAGTTCAGTTTGCGTCAGGGCGTCTGCATGGATGCAGGGTCAAAGGCCAAAGGCCTGGCACGCTACCTCACCTAACCAGCTAAACCTACCCACCACCTGCACAAAAAAACAGAAAACAAAACCAAAAAACACTGACCACTGGCGGGACCTACACAGACCCTACCCAAAATATACCAGGATAGACCACCCCTATATAAAATAACCCTAGATACAACAGCAATTTATAAAATAGACCCCTGTTAAAAAAAAACAAATCTAAAAAATAAAGTGCAGTACCGTGTCTACACACCTGGTGGCGCTAGAGGCGCACCAAACCACCACCAGTCGACTAGCCATACATCAATTACTATATAAACCAAGTTTCGTACAGATAAAACACACCGTTGCAGATATATGGACAGTTAAGATTCGGCCAATCAGATGCCCTTTATGCAAATGAGGGTGGTTACTAATGAGGGTGAAAGTCGTTTTTACCTCCCTACCTATATGCCATTTTAACCCTAACCTAACCATAGCCTCAAACTAACCCTAAACCCAAACTAACCATTAGTCCAAAGACTACTTTCAATATTTAACACAAAACAATAAAAAAATATGAACAAACAGTCGATCAAACTCATCTATCCATCTATCCATCTATCCATCTATCCATCTATCTATCCATCCATCCATCCATCACTCCATCACTCCATCACTCCATCCATCCATGTATAACACAGGCCTAAAAACATTCACTTTTTCAAACAAAAACTTTTTTTTTTTTAACAAAAAGTTGTTTAAACTCATGTATCTATATATTCATCTATTCATCTATCTATCTATTTATCTATCTATCCATCCATCCATCCATCCATCCATCACTCCATCCATCCATGTATAACACAGGCCTAAAAACATTCACTTTTTCAAACAAAAACATATTTTTTTTAACAAAAAGTGGTTTAAACTCATGTATCTATATATTCATCTATTCATCTATCTATCCATCCATCCATCCATCCATCCATCACTCCATCACTCCATCCATCAATGTAACACAGGCCTAAAAAACATTCACTTTTTCAAACAAAAACATTTTTTTTAACAAAAACATTTTTTTTAACAAAAAGTTGTTTCAACTCATGTACCTATCTATCCATCCATCCATCCATCCATCCATCCATCCATCCATCCATCCATCCATCCATCACTCCATCCATCAATCTATCTATAGAAATAGACACTTACCTGTCAGCATTGGTGCTGTTTCAGCACTCGTGCTGATATGCACGGCAAATGCAACCATTTTGCATTGACAGGTGAACAGCTGGGGGAAAACTCAAGTTCAGTTTGCGTCAGGGCGTCTGCATGGATGCAGGGTCAAAGGCCAAAGGCCTGGCACGCTACCTCACCTAACCAGCTAAACCTACCCACCACCTGCACAAAAAAACAGAAAACAAAACCAAAAAACACTGACCACTGGCGGGACCTACACAGACCCTACCCAAAATATACCAGGATAGACCACCCCTATATAAAATAACCCTAGATACAACAGCAATTTATAAAATAGACCCCTGTTAAAAAAAAACAAATCTAAAAAATAAAGTGCAGTACCGTGTCTACACACCTGGTGGCGCTAGAGGCGCACCAAACCACCACCAGTCGACTAGCCATACATCAATTACTATATAAACCAAGTTTCGTACAGATAAAACACACCGTTGCAGATATATGGACAGTTAAGATTCGGCCAATCAGATGCCCTTTATGCAAATGAGGGTGGTTACTAATGAGGGTGAAAGTCGTTTTTACCTCCCTACCTATATGCCATTTTAACCCTAACCTAACCATAGCCTCAAACTAACCCTAAACCCAAACTAACCATTAGTCCAAAGACTACTTTCAATATTTAACACAAAACAATAAAAAAATATGAACAAACAGTCGATCAAACTCATCTATCCATCTATCCATCTATCCATCTATCTATCCATCCATCCATCCATCACTCCATCACTCCATCACTCCATCCATCCATGTATAACACAGGCCTAAAAACATTCACTTTTTCAAACAAAAACTTTTTTTTTTTTAACAAAAAGTTGTTTAAACTCATGTATCTATATATTCATCTATTCATCTATCTATCTATTTATCTATCTATCCATCCATCCATCCATCCATCCATCCATCACTCCATCCATCCATGTATAACACAGGCCTAAAAACATTCACTTTTTCAAACAAAAACATATTTTTTTTAACAAAAAGTGGTTTAAACTCATGTATCTATATATTCATCTATTCATCTATCTATCCATCCATCCATCCATCCATCCATCACTCCATCACTCCATCCATCAATGTAACACAGGCCTAAAAAACATTCACTTTTTCAAACAAAAACATTTTTTTTAACAAAAACATTTTTTTTAACAAAAAGTTGTTTCAACTCATGTACCTATCTATCCATCCATCCATCCATCCATCCATCCATCCATCCATCCATCCATCCATCCATCCATCCATCCATCCATCCATCACTCCATCCATCAATCTATCTATAGAAATAGACACTTACCTGTCAGCATTGGTGCTGTTTCAGCACTCGTGCTGATATGCACGGCAAATGCAACCATTTTGCATTGACAGGTGAACAGCTGGGGGAAAACTCAAGTTCAGTTTGCGTCAGGGCGTCTGCATGGATGCAGGGTCAAAGGCCAAAGGCCTGGCACGCTACCTCACCTAACCAGCTAAACCTACCCACCACCTGCACAAAAAAAACAGAAAACAAAACCAAAAAACACTGACCACTGGCGGGACCTACACAGACCCTACCCAAAATATACCAGGATAGACCACCCCTATATAAAATAACCCTAGATACAACAGCAATTTATAAAATAGACCCCTGTTAAAAAAAAACAAATCTAAAAAATAAAGTGCAGTACCGTGTCTACACACCTGGTGGCGCTAGAGGCGCACCAAACCACCACCAGTCGACTAGCCATACATCAATTACTATATAAACCAAGTTTCGTACAGATAAAACACACCGTTGCAGATATATGGACAGTTAAGATTCGGCCAATCAGATGCCCTTTATGCAAATGAGGGTGGTTACTAATGAGGGTGAAAGTCGTTTTTACCTCCCTACCTATATGCCATTTTAACCCTAACCTAACCATAGCCTCAAACTAACCCTAAACCCAAACTAACCATTAGTCCAAAGACTACTTTCAATATTTAACACAAAACAATAAAAAAATATGAACAAACAGTCGATCAAACTCATCTATCCATCTATCCATCTATCCATCTATCCATCTATCTATCCATCCATCCATCCATCACTCCATCACTCCATCACTCCATCCATCCATGTATAACACAGGCCTAAAAACATTCACTTTTTCAAACAAAAACTTTTTTTTTTTTAACAAAAAGTTGTTTAAACTCATGTATCTATATATTCATCTATTCATCTATCTATCTATTTATCTATCTATCCATCCATCCATCCATCCATCCATCACTCCATCCATCCATGTATAACACAGGCCTAAAAACATTCACTTTTTCAAACAAAAACATATTTTTTTAACAAAAAGTGGTTTAAACTCATGTATCTATATATTCATCTATTCATCTATCTATCCATCCATCCATCCATCCATCCATCACTCCATCACTCCATCCATCAATGTAACACAGGCCTAAAAAACATTCACTTTTTCAAACAAAAACATTTTTTTTAACAAAAACATTTTTTTTAACAAAAAGTTGTTTCAACTCATGTACCTATCTATCCATCCATCCATCCATCCATCCATCCATCCATCCATCCATCCATCCATCCATCCATCCATCCATCCATCACTCCATCCATCAATCTATCTATAGAAATAGACACTTACCTGTCAGCATTGGTGCTGTTTCAGCACTCGTGCTGATATGCACGGCAAATGCAACCATTTTGCATTGACAGGTGAACAGCTGGGGGAAAACTCAAGTTCAGTTTGCGTCAGGGCGTCTGCATGGATGCAGGGTCAAAGGCCAAAGGCCTGGCACGCTACCTCACCTAACCAGCTAAACCTACCCACCACCTGCACAAAAAAACAGAAAACAAAACCAAAAAACACTGACCACTGGCGGGACCTACACAGACCCTACCCAAAATATACCAGGATAGACCACCCCTATATAAAATAACCCTAGATACAACAGCAATTTATAAAATAGACCCCTGTTAAAAAAAAACAAATCTAAAAAATAAAGTGCAGTACCGTGTCTACACACCTGGTGGCGCTAGAGGCGCACCAAACCACCACCAGTCGACTAGCCATACATCAATTACTATATAAACCAAGTTTCGTACAGATAAAACACACCGTTGCAGATATATGGACAGTTAAGATTCGGCCAATCAGATGCCCTTTATGCAAATGAGGGTGGTTACTAATGAGGGTGAAAGTCGTTTTTACCTCCCTACCTATATGCCATTTTAACCCTAACCTAACCATAGCCTCAAACTAACCCTAAACCCAAACTAACCATTAGTCCAAAGACTACTTTCAATATTTAACACAAAACAATAAAAAAATATGAACAAACAGTCGATCAAACTCATCTATCCATCTATCCATCTATCCATCTATCCATCTATCTATCCATCCATCCATCCATCACTCCATCACTCCATCACTCCATCCATCCATGTATAACACAGGCCTAAAAACATTCACTTTTTCAAACAAAAACTTTTTTTTTTTTAACAAAAAGTTGTTTAAACTCATGTATCTATATATTCATCTATTCATCTATCTATCTATTTATCTATCTATCCATCCATCCATCCATCCATCCATCACTCCATCCATCCATGTATAACACAGGCCTAAAAACATTCACTTTTTCAAACAAAAACATATTTTTTTTAACAAAAAGTGGTTTAAACTCATGTATCTATATATTCATCTATTCATCTATCTATCCATCCATCCATCCATCCATCCATCACTCCATCACTCCATCCATCAATGTAACACAGGCCTAAAAAACATTCACTTTTTCAAACAAAAACATTTTTTTTAACAAAAACATTTTTTTTAACAAAAAGTTGTTTCAACTCATGTACCTATCTATCCATCCATCCATCCATCCATCCATCCATCCATCCATCCATCCATCCATCCATCACTCCATCCATCAATCTATCTATAGAAATAGACACTTACCTGTCAGCATTGGTGCTGTTTCAGCACTCGTGCTGATATGCACGGCAAATGCAACCATTTTGCATTGACAGGTGAACAGCTGGGGGAAAACTCAAGTTCAGTTTGCGTCAGGGCGTCTGCATGGATGCAGGGTCAAAGGCCAAAGGCCTGGCACGCTACCTCACCTAACCAGCTAAACCTACCCACCACCTGCACAAAAAAACAGAAAACAAAACCAAAAAACACTGACCACTGGCGGGACCTACACAGACCCTACCCAAAATATACCAGGATAGACCACCCCTATATAAAATAACCCTAGATACAACAGCAATTTATAAAATAGACCCCTGTTAAAAAAAAACAAATCTAAAAAATAAAGTGCAGTACCGTGTCTACACACCTGGTGGCGCTAGAGGCGCACCAAACCACCACCAGTCGACTAGCCATACATCAATTACTATATAAACCAAGTTTCGTACAGATAAAACACACCGTTGCAGATATATGGACAGTTAAGATTCGGCCAATCAGATGCCCTTTATGCAAATGAGGGTGGTTACTAATGAGGGTGAAAGTCGTTTTTACCTCCCTACCTATATGCCATTTTAACCCTAACCTAACCATAGCCTCAAACTAACCCTAAACCCAAACTAACCATTAGTCCAAAGACTACTTTCAATATTTAACACAAAACAATAAAAAAATATGAACAAACAGTCGATCAAACTCATCTATCCATCTATCCATCTATCCATCTATCTATCCATCCATCCATCCATCACTCCATCACTCCATCACTCCATCCATCCATGTATAACACAGGCCTAAAAACATTCACTTTTTCAAACAAAAACTTTTTTTTTTTTAACAAAAAGTTGTTTAAACTCATGTATCTATATATTCATCTATTCATCTATCTATCTATTTATCTATCTATCCATCCATCCATCCATCCATCCATCCATCACTCCATCCATCCATGTATAACACAGGCCTAAAAACATTCACTTTTTCAAACAAAAACATATTTTTTTTAACAAAAAGTGGTTTAAACTCATGTATCTATATATTCATCTATTCATCTATCTATCCATCCATCCATCCATCCATCCATCACTCCATCACTCCATCCATCAATGTAACACAGGCCTAAAAAACATTCACTTTTTCAAACAAAAACATTTTTTTTAACAAAAACATTTTTTTTAACAAAAAGTTGTTTCAACTCATGTACCTATCTATCCATCCATCCATCCATCCATCCATCCATCCATCCATCCATCCATCCATCCATCCATCCATCCATCCATCCATCACTCCATCCATCAATCTATCTATAGAAATAGACACTTACCTGTCAGCATTGGTGCTGTTTCAGCACTCGTGCTGATATGCACGGCAAATGCAACCATTTTGCATTGACAGGTGAACAGCTGGGGGAAAACTCAAGTTCAGTTTGCGTCAGGGCGTCTGCATGGATGCAGGGTCAAAGGCCAAAGGCCTGGCACGCTACCTCACCTAACCAGCTAAACCTACCCACCACCTGCACAAAAAAAACAGAAAACAAAACCAAAAAACACTGACCACTGGCGGGACCTACACAGACCCTACCCAAAATATACCAGGATAGACCACCCCTATATAAAATAACCCTAGATACAACAGCAATTTATAAAATAGACCCCTGTTAAAAAAAAACAAATCTAAAAAATAAAGTGCAGTACCGTGTCTACACACCTGGTGGCGCTAGAGGCGCACCAAACCACCACCAGTCGACTAGCCATACATCAATTACTATATAAACCAAGTTTCGTACAGATAAAACACACCGTTGCAGATATATGGACAGTTAAGATTCGGCCAATCAGATGCCCTTTATGCAAATGAGGGTGGTTACTAATGAGGGTGAAAGTCGTTTTTACCTCCCTACCTATATGCCATTTTAACCCTAACCTAACCATAGCCTCAAACTAACCCTAAACCCAAACTAACCATTAGTCCAAAGACTACTTTCAATATTTAACACAAAACAATAAAAAAATATGAACAAACAGTCGATCAAACTCATCTATCCATCTATCCATCTATCCATCTATCCATCTATCTATCCATCCATCCATCCATCACTCCATCACTCCATCACTCCATCCATCCATGTATAACACAGGCCTAAAAACATTCACTTTTTCAAACAAAAACTTTTTTTTTTTTAACAAAAAGTTGTTTAAACTCATGTATCTATATATTCATCTATTCATCTATCTATCTATTTATCTATCTATCCATCCATCCATCCATCCATCCATCACTCCATCCATCCATGTATAACACAGGCCTAAAAACATTCACTTTTTCAAACAAAAACATATTTTTTTTAACAAAAAGTGGTTTAAACTCATGTATCTATATATTCATCTATTCATCTATCTATCCATCCATCCATCCATCCATCCATCACTCCATCACTCCATCCATCAATGTAACACAGGCCTAAAAAACATTCACTTTTTCAAACAAAAACATTTTTTTTAACAAAAACATTTTTTTTAACAAAAAGTTGTTTCAACTCATGTACCTATCTATCCATCCATCCATCCATCCATCCATCCATCCATCCATCCATCCATCCATCCATCCATCCATCCATCACTCCATCCATCAATCTATCTATAGAAATAGACACTTACCTGTCAGCATTGGTGCTGTTTCAGCACTCGTGCTGATATGCACGGCAAATGCAACCATTTTGCATTGACAGGTGAACAGCTGGGGGAAAACTCAAGTTCAGTTTGCGTCAGGGCGTCTGCATGGATGCAGGGTCAAAGGCCAAAGGCCTGGCACGCTACCTCACCTAACCAGCTAAACCTACCCACCACCTGCACAAAAAAAACAGAAAACAAAACCAAAAAACACTGACCACTGGCGGGACCTACACAGACCCTACCCAAAATATACCAGGATAGACCACCCCTATATAAAATAACCCTAGATACAACAGCAATTTATAAAATAGACCCCTGTTAAAAAAAAACAAATCTAAAAAATAAAGTGCAGTACCGTGTCTACACACCTGGTGGCGCTAGAGGCGCACCAAACCACCACCAGTCGACTAGCCATACATCAATTACTATATAAACCAAGTTTCGTACAGATAAAACACACCGTTGCAGATATATGGACAGTTAAGATTCGGCCAATCAGATGCCCTTTATGCAAATGAGGGTGGTTACTAATGAGGGTGAAAGTCGTTTTTACCTCCCTACCTATATGCCATTTTAACCCTAACCTAACCATAGCCTCAAACTAACCCTAAACCCAAACTAACCATTAGTCCAAAGACTACTTTCAATATTTAACACAAAACAATAAAAAAATATGAACAAACAGTCGATCAAACTCATCTATCCATCTATCCATCTATCCATCTATCCATCTATCTATCCATCCATCCATCCATCACTCCATCACTCCATCACTCCATCCATCCATGTATAACACAGGCCTAAAAACATTCACTTTTTCAAACAAAAACTTTTTTTTTTTTAACAAAAAGTTGTTTAAACTCATGTATCTATATATTCATCTATTCATCTATCTATCTATTTATCTATCTATCCATCCATCCATCCATCCATCCATCACTCCATCCATCCATGTATAACACAGGCCTAAAAACATTCACTTTTTCAAACAAAAACATATTTTTTTAACAAAAAGTGGTTTAAACTCATGTATCTATATATTCATCTATTCATCTATCTATCCATCCATCCATCCATCCATCCATCACTCCATCACTCCATCCATCAATGTAACACAGGCCTAAAAAACATTCACTTTTTCAAACAAAAACATTTTTTTTAACAAAAACATTTTTTTTAACAAAAAGTTGTTTCAACTCATGTACCTATCTATCCATCCATCCATCCATCCATCCATCCATCCATCCATCCATCCATCCATCCATCCATCCATCCATCACTCCATCCATCAATCTATCTATAGAAATAGACACTTACCTGTCAGCATTGGTGCTGTTTCAGCACTCGTGCTGATATGCACGGCAAATGCAACCATTTTGCATTGACAGGTGAACAGCTGGGGGAAAACTCAAGTTCAGTTTGCGTCAGGGCGTCTGCATGGATGCAGGGTCAAAGGCCAAAGGCCTGGCACGCTACCTCACCTAACCAGCTAAACCTACCCACCACCTGCACAAAAAAACAGAAAACAAAACCAAAAAACACTGACCACTGGCGGGACCTACACAGACCCTACCCAAAATATACCAGGATAGACCACCCCTATATAAAATAACCCTAGATACAACAGCAATTTATAAAATAGACCCCTGTTAAAAAAAAACAAATCTAAAAAATAAAGTGCAGTACCGTGTCTACACACCTGGTGGCGCTAGAGGCGCACCAAACCACCACCAGTCGACTAGCCATACATCAATTACTATATAAACCAAGTTTCGTACAGATAAAACACACCGTTGCAGATATATGGACAGTTAAGATTCGGCCAATCAGATGCCCTTTATGCAAATGAGGGTGGTTACTAATGAGGGTGAAAGTCGTTTTTACCTCCCTACCTATATGCCATTTTAACCCTAACCTAACCATAGCCTCAAACTAACCCTAAACCCAAACTAACCATTAGTCCAAAGACTACTTTCAATATTTAACACAAAACAATAAAAAAATATGAACAAACAGTCGATCAAACTCATCTATCCATCTATCCATCTATCCATCTATCCATCTATCTATCCATCCATCCATCCATCACTCCATCACTCCATCACTCCATCCATCCATGTATAACACAGGCCTAAAAACATTCACTTTTTCAAACAAAAACTTTTTTTTTTTTAACAAAAAGTTGTTTAAACTCATGTATCTATATATTCATCTATTCATCTATCTATCTATTTATCTATCTATCCATCCATCCATCCATCCATCCATCACTCCATCCATCCATGTATAACACAGGCCTAAAAACATTCACTTTTTCAAACAAAAACATATTTTTTTTAACAAAAAGTGGTTTAAACTCATGTATCTATATATTCATCTATTCATCTATCTATCCATCCATCCATCCATCCATCCATCACTCCATCACTCCATCCATCAATGTAACACAGGCCTAAAAAACATTCACTTTTTCAAACAAAAACATTTTTTTTAACAAAAACATTTTTTTTAACAAAAAGTTGTTTCAACTCATGTACCTATCTATCCATCCATCCATCCATCCATCCATCCATCCATCCATCCATCCATCACTCCATCCATCAATCTATCTATAGAAATAGACACTTACCTGTCAGCATTGGTGCTGTTTCAGCACTCGTGCTGATATGCACGGCAAATGCAACCATTTTGCATTGACAGGTGAACAGCTGGGGGAAAACTCAAGTTCAGTTTGCGTCAGGGCGTCTGCATGGATGCAGGGTCAAAGGCCAAAGGCCTGGCACGCTACCTCACCTAACCAGCTAAACCTACCCACCACCTGCACAAAAAAACAGAAAACAAAACCAAAAAACACTGACCACTGGCGGGACCTACACAGACCCTACCCAAAATATACCAGGATAGACCACCCCTATATAAAATAACCCTAGATACAACAGCAATTTATAAAATAGACCCCTGTTAAAAAAAAACAAATCTAAAAAATAAAGTGCAGTACCGTGTCTACACACCTGGTGGCGCTAGAGGCGCACCAAACCACCACCAGTCGACTAGCCATACATCAATTACTATATAAACCAAGTTTCGTACAGATAAAACACACCGTTGCAGATATATGGACAGTTAAGATTCGGCCAATCAGATGCCCTTTATGCAAATGAGGGTGGTTACTAATGAGGGTGAAAGTCGTTTTTACCTCCCTACCTAACCCTAACCCTAACCCTAACCCTAACCTACCCACCACCTGCACAAAAAAACAGAAAACAAAACCAAAAAACACTGACCACTGGCGGGACCTACACAGACCCTACCCAAAATATACCAGGATAGACCACCCCTATATAAAATAACCCTAGATACAACAGCAATTTATAAAATAGACCCCTGTTAAAAAAAAACAAATCTAAAAAATAAAGTGCAGTACCGTGTCTACACACCTGGTGGCGCTAGAGGCGCACCAAACCACCACCAGTCGACTAGCCATACATCAATTACTATATAAACCAAGTTTCGTACAGATAAAACACACCGTTGCAGATATATGGACAGTTAAGATTCGGCCAATCAGATGCCCTTTATGCAAATGAGGGTGGTTACTAATGAGGGTGAAAGTCGTTTTTACCTCCCTACCTATATGCCATTTTAACCCTAACCTAACCATAGCCTCAAACTAACCCTAAACCCAAACTAACCATTAGTCCAAAGACTACTTTCAATATTTAACACAAAACAATAAAAAAATATGAACAAACAGTCGATCAAACTCATCTATCCATCTATCCATCTATCCATCTATCCATCTATCTATCCATCCATCCATCCATCACTCCATCACTCCATCACTCCATCCATCCATGTATAACACAGGCCTAAAAACATTCACTTTTTCAAACAAAAACTTTTTTTTTTTTAACAAAAAGTTGTTTAAACTCATGTATCTATATATTCATCTATTCATCTATCTATCTATTTATCTATCTATCCATCCATCCATCCATCCATCCATCACTCCATCCATCCATGTATAACACAGGCCTAAAAACATTCACTTTTTCAAACAAAAACATATTTTTTTTAACAAAAAGTGGTTTAAACTCATGTATCTATATATTCATCTATTCATCTATCTATCCATCCATCCATCCATCCATCCATCACTCCATCACTCCATCCATCAATGTAACACAGGCCTAAAAAACATTCACTTTTTCAAACAAAAACATTTTTTTTAACAAAAACATTTTTTTTAACAAAAAGTTGTTTCAACTCATGTACCTATCTATCCATCCATCCATCCATCCATCCATCCATCCATCCATCCATCCATCCATCCATCCATCCATCCATCACTCCATCCATCAATCTATCTATAGAAATAGACACTTACCTGTCAGCATTGGTGCTGTTTCAGCACTCGTGCTGATATGCACGGCAAATGCAACCATTTTGCATTGACAGGTGAACAGCTGGGGGAAAACTCAAGTTCAGTTTGCGTCAGGGCGTCTGCATGGATGCAGGGTCAAAGGCCAAAGGCCTGGCACGCTACCTCACCTAACCAGCTAAACCTACCCACCACCTGCACAAAAAAACAGAAAACAAAACCAAAAAACACTGACCACTGGCGGGACCTACACAGACCCTACCCAAAATATACCAGGATAGACCACCCCTATATAAAATAACCCTAGATACAACAGCAATTTATAAAATAGACCCCTGTTAAAAAAAAACAAATCTAAAAAATAAAGTGCAGTACCGTGTCTACACACCTGGTGGCGCTAGAGGCGCACCAAACCACCACCAGTCGACTAGCCATACATCAATTACTATATAAACCAAGTTTCGTACAGATAAAACACACCGTTGCAGATATATGGACAGTTAAGATTCGGCCAATCAGATGCCCTTTATGCAAATGAGGGTGGTTACTAATGAGGGTGAAAGTCGTTTTTACCTCCCTACCTATATGCCATTTTAACCCTAACCTAACCTAACCATAGCCCCAAACTAACCCTAAACCCAAACTAACCATTAGTCCAAAGACTACTTTCAATATTTAACACAAAACAATAAAAAAATATGAACAAACAGTCGATCAAACTCATCTATCCATCTATCCATCTATCCATCTATCCATCTATCTATCCATCCATCCATCCATCACTCCATCACTCCATCACTCCATCCATCCATGTATAACACAGGCCTAAAAACATTCACTTTTTCAAACAAAAACTTTTTTTTTTTTTACAAAAAGTTGTTTAAACTCATGTATCTATATATTCATCTATTCATCTATCTATCTATTTATCTATCTATCCATCCATCCATCCATCCATCCATCACTCCATCCATCCATGTATAACACAGGCCTAAAAACATTCACTTTTTCAAACAAAAACATATTTTTTTTAACAAAAAGTGGTTTAAACTCATGTATCTATATATTCATCTATTCATCTATCTATCCATCCATCCATCCATCCATCCATCACTCCATCACTCCATCCATCAATGTAACACAGGCCTAAAAAACATTCACTTTTTCAAACAAAAACATTTTTTTTAACAAAAACATTTTTTTTAACAAAAAGTTGTTTCAACTCATGTACCTATCTATCCATCCATCCATCCATCCATCCATCCATCCATCCATCCATCCATCCATCCATCCATCCATCCATCACTCCATCCATCAATCTATCTATAGAAATAGACACTTACCTGTCAGCATTGGTGCTGTTTCAGCACTCGTGCTGATATGCACGGCAAATGCAACCATTTTGCATTGACAGGTGAACAGCTGGGGGAAAACTCAAGTTCAGTTTGCGTCAGGGCGTCTGCATGGATGCAGGGTCAAAGGCCAAAGGCCTGGCACGCTACCTCACCTAACCAGCTAAACCTACCCACCACCTGCACAAAAAAACAGAAAACAAAACCAAAAAACACTGACCACTGGCGGGACCTACACAGACCCTACCCAAAATATACCAGGATAGACCACCCCTATATAAAATAACCCTAGATACAACAGCAATTTATAAAATAGACCCCTGTTAAAAAAAAACAAATCTAAAAAATAAAGTGCAGTACCGTGTCTACACACCTGGTGGCGCTAGAGGCGCACCAAACCACCACCAGTCGACTAGCCATACATCAATTACTATATAAACCAAGTTTCGTACAGATAAAACACACCGTTGCAGATATATGGACAGTTAAGATTCGGCCAATCAGATGCCCTTTATGCAAATGAGGGTGGTTACTAATGAGGGTGAAAGTCGTTTTTACCTCCCTACCTATATGCCATTTTAACCCTAACCTAACCATAGCCTCAAACTAACCCTAAACCCAAACTAACCATTAGTCCAAAGACTACTTTCAATATTTAACACAAAACAATAAAAAAATATGAACAAACAGTCGATCAAACTCATCTATCCATCTATCCATCTATCCATCTATCCATCTATCTATCCATCCATCCATCCATCACTCCATCACTCCATCACTCCATCCATCCATGTATAACACAGGCCTAAAAACATTCACTTTTTCAAACAAAAACTTTTTTTTTTTTTACAAAAAGTTGTTTAAACTCATGTATCTATATATTCATCTATTCATCTATCTATCTATTTATCTATCTATCCATCCATCCATCCATCCATCCATCACTCCATCCATCCATGTATAACACAGGCCTAAAAACATTCACTTTTTCAAACAAAAACATATTTTTTTTAACAAAAAGTGGTTTAAACTCATGTATCTATATATTCATCTATTCATCTATCTATCCATCCATCCATCCATCCATCCATCACTCCATCACTCCATCCATCAATGTAACACAGGCCTAAAAAACATTCACTTTTTCAAACAAAAACATTTTTTTTAACAAAAACATTTTTTTTAACAAAAAGTTGTTTCAACTCATGTACCTATCTATCCATCCATCCATCCATCCATCCATCCATCCATCCATCCATCCATCCATCCATCCATCACTCCATCCATCAATCTATCTATAGAAATAGACACTTACCTGTCAGCATTGGTGCTGTTTCAGCACTCGTGCTGATATGCACGGCAAATGCAACCATTTTGCATTGACAGGTGAACAGCTGGGGGAAAACTCAAGTTCAGTTTGCGTCAGGGCGTCTGCATGGATGCAGGGTCAAAGGCCAAAGGCCTGGCACGCTACCTCACCTAACCAGCTAAACCTACCCACCACCTGCACAAAAAAACAGAAAACAAAACCAAAAAACACTGACCACTGGCGGGACCTACACAGACCCTACCCAAAATATACCAGGATAGACCACCCCTATATAAAATAACCCTAGATACAACAGCAATTTATAAAATAGACCCCTGTTAAAAAAAAACAAATCTAAAAAATAAAGTGCAGTACCGTGTCTACACACCTGGTGGCGCTAGAGGCGCACCAAACCACCACCAGTCGACTAGCCATACATCAATTACTATATAAACCAAGTTTCGTACAGATAAAACACACCGTTGCAGATATATGGACAGTTAAGATTCGGCCAATCAGATGCCCTTTATGCAAATGAGGGTGGTTACTAATGAGGGTGAAAGTCGTTTTTACCTCCCTACCTATATGCCATTTTAACCCTAACCTAACCTAACCATAGCCCCAAACTAACCCTAAACCCAAACTAACCATTAGTCCAAAGACTACTTTCAATATTTAACACAAAACAATAAAAAAATATGAACAAACAGTCGATCAAACTCATCTATCCATCTATCCATCTATCCATCTATCCATCTATCTATCCATCCATCCATCCATCACTCCATCACTCCATCACTCCATCCATCCATGTATAACACAGGCCTAAAAACATTCACTTTTTCAAACAAAAACTTTTTTTTTTTTAACAAAAAGTTGTTTAAACTCATGTATCTATATATTCATCTATTCATCTATCTATCTATTTATCTATCTATCCATCCATCCATCCATCCATCCATCCATCACTCCATCACTCCATCCATCCATGTATAACACAGGCCTAAAAACATTCACTTTTTCAAACAAAAACATATTTTTTTTAACAAAAAGTGGTTTAAACTCATGTATCTATATATTCATCTATTCATCTATCTATCCATCCATCCATCCATCCATCCATCACTCCATCACTCCATCCATCAATGTAACACAGGCCTAAAAAACATTCACTTTTTCAAACAAAAACATTTTTTTTAACAAAAACATTTTTTTTAACAAAAAGTTGTTTCAACTCATGTACCTATCTATCCATCCATCCATCCATCCATCCATCCATCCATCCATCCATCCATCCATCCATCCATCCATCCATCCATCCATCACTCCATCCATCAATCTATCTATAGAAATAGACACTTACCTGTCAGCATTGGTGCTGTTTCAGCACTCGTGCTGATATGCACGGCAAATGCAACCATTTTGCATTGACAGGTGAACAGCTGGGGGAAAACTCAAGTTCAGTTTGCGTCAGGGCGTCTGCATGGATGCAGGGTCAAAGGCCAAAGGCCTGGCACGCTACCTCACCTAACCAGCTAAACCTACCCACCACCTGCACAAAAAAACAGAAAACAAAACCAAAAAACACTGACCACTGGCGGGACCTACACAGACCCTACCCAAAATATACCAGGATAGACCACCCCTATATAAAATAACCCTAGATACAACAGCAATTTATAAAATAGACCCCTGTTAAAAAAAAACAAATCTAAAAAATAAAGTGCAGTACCGTGTCTACACACCTGGTGGCGCTAGAGGCGCACCAAACCACCACCAGTCGACTAGCCATACATCAATTACTATATAAACCAAGTTTCGTACAGATAAAACACACCGTTGCAGATATATGGACAGTTAAGATTCGGCCAATCAGATGCCCTTTATGCAAATGAGGGTGGTTACTAATGAGGGTGAAAGTCGTTTTTACCTCCCTACCTATATGCCATTTTAACCCTAACCTAACCATAGCCTCAAACTAACCCTAAACCCAAACTAACCATTAGTCCAAAGACTACTTTCAATATTTAACACAAAACAATAAAAAAATATGAACAAACAGTCGATCAAACTCATCTATCCATCTATCCATCTATCCATCTATCCATCTATCTATCCATCCATCCATCCATCACTCCATCACTCCATCACTCCATCCATCCATGTATAACACAGGCCTAAAAACATTCACTTTTTCAAACAAAAACTTTTTTTTTTTTAACAAAAAGTTGTTTAAACTCATGTATCTATATATTCATCTATTCATCTATCTATCTATTTATCTATCTATCCATCCATCCATCCATCCATCCATCACTCCATCCATCCATGTATAACACAGGCCTAAAAACATTCACTTTTTCAAACAAAAACATATTTTTTTTAACAAAAAGTGGTTTAAACTCATGTATCTATATATTCATCTATTCATCTATCTATCCATCCATCCATCCATCCATCCATCACTCCATCACTCCATCCATCAATGTAACACAGGCCTAAAAAACATTCACTTTTTCAAACAAAAACATTTTTTTTAACAAAAACATTTTTTTTAACAAAAAGTTGTTTCAACTCATGTACCTATCTATCCATCCATCCATCCATCCATCCATCCATCCATCCATCCATCCATCCATCCATCCATCACTCCATCCATCAATCTATCTATAGAAATAGACACTTACCTGTCAGCATTGGTGCTGTTTCAGCACTCGTGCTGATATGCACGGCAAATGCAACCATTTTGCATTGACAGGTGAACAGCTGGGGGAAAACTCAAGTTCAGTTTGCGTCAGGGCGTCTGCATGGATGCAGGGTCAAAGGCCAAAGGCCTGGCACGCTACCTCACCTAACCAGCTAAACCTACCCACCACCTGCACAAAAAAACAGAAAACAAAACCAAAAAACACTGACCACTGGCGGGACCTACACAGACCCTACCCAAAATATACCAGGATAGACCACCCCTATATAAAATAACCCTAGATACAACAGCAATTTATAAAATAGACCCCTGTTAAAAAAAAACAAATCTAAAAAATAAAGTGCAGTACCGTGTCTACACACCTGGTGGCGCTAGAGGCGCACCAAACCACCACCAGTCGACTAGCCATACATCAATTACTATATAAACCAAGTTTCGTACAGATAAAACACACCGTTGCAGATATATGGACAGTTAAGATTCGGCCAATCAGATGCCCTTTATGCAAATGAGGGTGGTTACTAATGAGGGTGAAAGTCGTTTTTACCTCCCTACCTATATGCCATTTTAACCCTAACCTAACCTAACCATAGCCCCAAACTAACCCTAAACCCAAACTAACCATTAGTCCAAAGACTACTTTCAATATTTAACACAAAACAATAAAAAAATATGAACAAACAGTCGATCAAACTCATCTATCCATCTATCCATCTATCCATCTATCCATCTATCTATCCATCCATCCATCCATCACTCCATCACTCCATCACTCCATCCATCCATGTATAACACAGGCCTAAAAACATTCACTTTTTCAAACAAAAACTTTTTTTTTTTTTACAAAAAGTTGTTTAAACTCATGTATCTATATATTCATCTATTCATCTATCTATCTATTTATCTATCTATCCATCCATCCATCCATCCATCCATCACTCCATCCATCCATGTATAACACAGGCCTAAAAACATTCACTTTTTCAAACAAAAACATATTTTTTTTAACAAAAAGTGGTTTAAACTCATGTATCTATATATTCATCTATTCATCTATCTATCCATCCATCCATCCATCCATCCATCACTCCATCACTCCATCCATCAATGTAACACAGGCCTAAAAAACATTCACTTTTTCAAACAAAAACATTTTTTTTAACAAAAACATTTTTTTTAACAAAAAGTTGTTTCAACTCATGTACCTATCTATCCATCCATCCATCCATCCATCCATCCATCCATCCATCCATCCATCCATCCATCCATCCATCACTCCATCCATCAATCTATCTATAGAAATAGACACTTACCTGTCAGCATTGGTGCTGTTTCAGCACTCGTGCTGATATGCACGGCAAATGCAACCATTTTGCATTGACAGGTGAACAGCTGGGGGAAAACTCAAGTTCAGTTTGCGTCAGGGCGTCTGCATGGATGCAGGGTCAAAGGCCAAAGGCCTGGCACGCTACCTCACCTAACCAGCTAAACCTACCCACCACCTGCACAAAAAAACAGAAAACAAAACCAAAAAACACTGACCACTGGCGGGACCTACACAGACCCTACCCAAAATATACCAGGATAGACCACCCCTATATAAAATAACCCTAGATACAACAGCAATTTATAAAATAGACCCCTGTTAAAAAAAAACAAATCTAAAAAATAAAGTGCAGTACCGTGTCTACACACCTGGTGGCGCTAGAGGCGCACCAAACCACCACCAGTCGACTAGCCATACATCAATTACTATATAAACCAAGTTTCGTACAGATAAAACACACCGTTGCAGATATATGGACAGTTAAGATTCGGCCAATCAGATGCCCTTTATGCAAATGAGGGTGGTTACTAATGAGGGTGAAAGTCGTTTTTACCTCCCTACCTATATGCCATTTTAACCCTAACCTAACCTAACCATAGCCCCAAACTAACCCTAAACCCAAACTAACCATTAGTCCAAAGACTACTTTCAATATTTAACACAAAACAATAAAAAAATATGAACAAACAGTCGATCAAACTCATCTATCCATCTATCCATCTATCCATCTATCCATCTATCTATCCATCCATCCATCCATCACTCCATCACTCCATCACTCCATCCATCCATGTATAACACAGGCCTAAAAACATTCACTTTTTCAAACAAAAACTTTTTTTTTTTAACAAAAAGTTGTTTAAACTCATGTATCTATATATTCATCTATTCATCTATCTATCTATTTATCTATCTATCCATCCATCCATCCATCCATCCATCCATCACTCCATCACTCCATCCATCCATGTATAACACAGGCCTAAAAACATTCACTTTTTCAAACAAAAACATATTTTTTTTAACAAAAAGTGGTTTTAAACTCATGTATCTATATATTCATCTATTCATCTATCTATCCATCCATCCATCCATCCATCCATCACTCCATCACTCCATCCATCAATGTAACACAGGCCTAAAAAACATTCACTTTTTCAAACAAAAACATTTTTTTTAACAAAAACATTTTTTTTAACAAAAAGTTGTTTCAACTCATGTACCTATCTATCCATCCATCCATCCATCCATCCATCCATCCATCCATCCATCCATCCATCCATCCATCCATCCATCCATCACTCCATCCATCAATCTATCTATAGAAATAGACACTTACCTGTCAGCATTGGTGCTGTTTCAGCACTCGTGCTGATATGCACGGCAAATGCAACCATTTTGCATTGACAGGTGAACAGCTGGGGGAAAACTCAAGTTCAGTTTGCGTCAGGGCGTCTGCATGGATGCAGGGTCAAAGGCCAAAGGCCTGGCACGCTACCTCACCTAACCAGCTAAACCTACCCACCACCTGCACAAAAAAACAGAAAACAAAACCAAAAAACACTGACCACTGGCGGGACCTACACAGACCCTACCCAAAATATACCAGGATAGACCACCCCTATATAAAATAACCCTAGATACAACAGCAATTTATAAAATAGACCCCTGTTAAAAAAAAACAAATCTAAAAAATAAAGTGCAGTACCGTGTCTACACACCTGGTGGCGCTAGAGGCGCACCAAACCACCACCAGTCGACTAGCCATACATCAATTACTATATAAACCAAGTTTCGTACAGATAAAACACACCGTTGCAGATATATGGACAGTTAAGATTCGGCCAATCAGATGCCCTTTATGCAAATGAGGGTGGTTACTAATGAGGGTGAAAGTCGTTTTTACCTCCCTACCTATATGCCATTTTAACCCTAACCTAACCTAACCATAGCCCCAAACTAACCCTAAACCCAAACTAACCATTAGTCCAAAGACTACTTTCAATATTTAACACAAAACAATAAAAAAATATGAACAAACAGTCGATCAAACTCATCTATCCATCTATCCATCTATCCATCTATCCATCTATCTATCCATCCATCCATCCATCACTCCATCACTCCATCACTCCATCCATCCATGTATAACACAGGCCTAAAAACATTCACTTTTTCAAACAAAAACTTTTTTTTTTTTAACAAAAAGTTGTTTAAACTCATGTATCTATATATTCATCTATTCATCTATCTATCTATTTATCTATCTATCCATCCATCCATCCATCCATCCATCACTCCATCCATCCATGTATAACACAGGCCTAAAAACATTCACTTTTTCAAACAAAAACATATTTTTTTTAACAAAAAGTGGTTTAAACTCATGTATCTATATATTCATCTATTCATCTATCTATCCATCCATCCATCCATCCATCCATCACTCCATCACTCCATCCATCAATGTAACACAGGCCTAAAAAACATTCACTTTTTCAAACAAAAACATTTTTTTTAACAAAAACATTTTTTTTAACAAAAAGTTGTTTCAACTCATGTACCTATCTATCCATCCATCCATCCATCCATCCATCCATCCATCCATCCATCCATCCATCCATCACTCCATCCATCAATCTATCTATAGAAATAGACACTTACCTGTCAGCATTGGTGCTGTTTCAGCACTCGTGCTGATATGCACGGCAAATGCAACCATTTTGCATTGACAGGTGAACAGCTGGGGGAAAACTCAAGTTCAGTTTGCGTCAGGGCGTCTGCATGGATGCAGGGTCAAAGGCCAAAGGCCTGGCACGCTACCTCACCTAACCAGCTAAACCTACCCACCACCTGCACAAAAAAACAGAAAACAAAACCAAAAAACACTGACCACTGGCGGGACCTACACAGACCTACCCAAAATATACCAGGATAGACCACCCCTATATAAAATAACCCTAGATACAACAGCAATTTATAAAATAGACCCCTGTTAAAAAAAAACAAATCTAAAAAATAAAGTGCAGTACCGTGTCTACACACCTGGTGGCGCTAGAGGCGCACCAAACCACCACCAGTCGACTAGCCATACATCAATTACTATATAAACCAAGTTTCGTACAGATAAAACACACCGTTGCAGATATATGGACAGTTAAGATTCGGCCAATCAGATGCCCTTTATGCAATGAGGGTGGTTACTAATGAGGGTGAAAGTCGTTTTTACCTCCCTACCTATATGCCATTTTAACCCTAACCTAACCATAGCCCCAAACTAACCCTAAACCCAAACTAACCATTAGTCCAAAGACTACTTTCAATATTTAACACAAAACAATAAAAAAATATGAACAAACAGTCGATCAAACTCATCTATCCATCTATCCATCTATCCATCTATCCATCTATCTATCCATCCATCCATCCATCACTCCATCACTCCATCACTCCATCCATCCATGTATAACACAGGCCTAAAAACATTCACTTTTTCAAACAAAAACTTTTTTTTTTTTAACAAAAAGTTGTTTAAAACTCATGTATCTATATATTCATCTATTCATCTATCTATCTATTTATCTATCTATCCATCCATCCATCCATCCATCCATCACTCCATCCATCCATGTATAACACAGGCCTAAAAACATTCACTTTTCAAACAAAAACATATTTTTTTAACAAAAAGTGGTTTAAACTCATGTATCTATATATTCATCTATTCATCTATCTATCCATCCATCCATCCATCCATCCATCACTCCATCACTCCATCCATCAATGTAACACAGGCCTAAAAAACATTCACTTTTTCAAACAAAAACATTTTTTTTAACAAAAACATTTTTTTTTAACAAAAAGTTGTTTCAACTCATGTACCTATCTATCCATCCATCCATCCATCCATCCATCCATCCATCCATCCATCCATCCATCCATCCATCACTCCATCCATCAATCTATCTATAGAAATAGACACTTACCTGTCAGCATTGGTGCTGTTTCAGCACTCGTGCTGATATGCACGGCAAATGCAACCATTTTGCATTGACAGGTGAACAGCTGGGGGAAAACTCAAGTTCAGTTTGCGTCAGGGCGTCTGCATGGATGCAGGGTCAAAGGCCAAAGGCCTGGCACGCTACCTCACCTAACCAGCTAAACCTACCCACCACCTGCACAAAAAAACAGAAAACAAAACCAAAAAACACTGACCACTGGCGGGACCTACACAGACCCTACCCAAAATATACCAGGATAGACCACCCCTATATAAAATAACCCTAGATACAACAGCAATTTATAAAATAGACCCCTGTTAAAAAAAAAACAAATCTAAAAAATAAAGTGCAGTACCGTGTCTACACACTGGTGGCGCTAGAGGCGCACCAAACCACCACCAGTCGACTAGCCATACATCAATTACTATATAAACCAAGTTTCGTACAGATAAAACACACCGTTGCAGATATATGGACAGTTAAGATTCGGCCAATCAGATGCCCTTTATGCAAATGAGGGTGGTTACTAATGAGGGTGAAAGTCGTTTTTACCTCCCTACCTATATGCCATTTTAACCCTAACCTAACCATAGCCCCAAACTAACCCTAAACCCAAACTAACCATTAGTCCAAAGACTACTTTCAATATTTAACACAAACAATAAAAAAATATGAACAAAACAGTCGATCAAACTCATCTATCCATCTATCCATCTATCCATCTATCCATCTATCTATCCATCCATCCATCCATCACTCCATCACTCCATCACTCCATCCATCCATGTATAACACAGGCCTAAAAACATTCACTTTTTCAAACAAAAACTTTTTTTTTTTTAACAAAAAGTTGTTTAAAACTCATGTATCTATATATTCATCTATTCATCTATCTATCTATTTATCTATCTATCCATCCATCCATCCATCCATCCATCACTCCATCCATCCATGTATAACACAGGCCTAAAAACATTCACTTTTTCAAACAAAAACATATTTTTTTTAACAAAAAGTGGTTTAAACTCATGTATCTATATATTCATCTATTCATCTATCTATCCATCCATCCATCCATCATCCATCACTCCATCACTCCATCCATCAATGTAACACAGGCCTAAAAAACATTCACTTTTTCAAACAAAAACATTTTTTTTAACAAAAAACATTTTTTTTAACAAAAAGTTGTTTCAACTCATGTACCTATCTATCCATCCATCCATCCATCCATCCATCCATCCATCCATCCATCCATCCATCCATCCATCACTCCATCCATCAATCTATCTATAGAAATAGACACTTACCTGTCAGCATTGGTGCTGTTTCAGCACTCGTGCTGATATGCACGGCAAATGCAACCATTTTGCATTG
>NW_028118049.1:0-26610 GCF_965113295.1 Leuciscus leuciscus
CTTCTTCCTCATTTACACTTCCATTTTCTTCCTCTTCTTCTTCATTTACACTTTCACCGTCCTCCTTACTTTCCTCATTTCCATTTCCATTATCTTCTTCTCTGTACTCTTGAACATTTCCATCATCTTCCTGTTTGTCCTCTTGTTCATTATCTTTTTTGCGTTCAAGATTGCTCTTCTCTTCATTAGGATTTGTAAAAAGAATCTGAAACAAATGTACACAAAAGGTAAGTGCAGCTTCACAAAACAAGTGCAAAAACCAAACAGCAGTATTTAGATATAGGCCAAATGTAATTCAATCAAAATATCATTGTATAAACAGCCCACCAACACAGTCCGGGGCACAGAGGTGTGCAAGGCTCATTCATTTGTTTTTTTCATTTACGTACCTTTTTATAACCTTTTCTTCTAAACAGAGTTGTTCGGGTAATTGGAGATCCATGAAGAAATCTCTTGTACAATTTCGTCTGTTTCTGTGGATACAGTGCCAACAAAATTAAGTAACTTAGACTCTGTTAAACATAGCTTAGACTAAGCTAGGACTAGTCCTTAGTTAAATTAAGGCATTTAAGTAACAATTTTAAACATGCCCTAGAAAAAAAAAAACATTAATAGTGTGCATCTTGAGACAAAACAATGGCTATGACACATTTTAAGATATGTCAGTGCAAGTTTATTTCAGTTAAAACTGCTCAAATGAGTTTGAATAAACATTTTATCTCCATGCATATTTTGTCTGGGCAAAAGTTTATTTTATTTATTTTTTTACACAAAAGTTATAAATAGTAAAATAGTTATAAAAAAGTAATAAATAATAATATCCTCCTGGGACCCAGGAATGTCACAGCAAGTGAATAGGGAAAGAAATTATATAGCAATATTCATATGAAATATTAAATATTATTATGAAAATTTTGCCAAATATTACTCACATTATTCAACTTATTTTTTTATCACGTGTTAATATACAGTACATGTACACATTTATGCAAATTAGATATAGCATATAGATCCATTGTTTTAGATGGGAAACCCCATTTATGGCCATTTTACCCACATATTGCATAAAGTCAAATGGTAGCCTATATCAATTCATTCCTTTAACATGACAATTAAAAGTAGCTTATACAGACTTTGTTAAAAAATATATATCCTGAAGCATAAATATTGATTGGTGATAAAAAAGCCATGTCTTAAGTACACTAAAGTAAACATAGCTATACATATGAATAAAAAAATCTAAAAAACATCAACATCTTTACATTTGTTTCTTATGCTAACAATGATGACAAAAATACTATGTTAAAAAAAATGTCTGGGTCTCACAAGGATACCCTTAATCATTACGATTGGTAATACTGTAATATAATGTTTTTTGTTTACCTGATTCTGTTGAAGTTTTCTGTGTTTTGAGGTTCTTGACATATCTGGTGGAGTCCCAACGGAATTCAAATGTGTCTTATACTTGCGTTTTGATGCCATGATTATTTCAGGGTACACCAAAATTAAAATGTTATATCTGTATTACCGGTATATGGGTTTGAATTTGAGAAAAATTGGCGCCACGGTATTTGACCAATCATGTCTCGTAGTGTTGAATTCAGCCAATCAGAGCTGCAGAGTGTAACCTACTCATTTCGCCTGAAGCTCCCGCGCTAACGTGAGGTTTTTCATAGCAGGAGACGTTAGGAAGACACGATGGCGTTTCAATTCGCAATTTATTACTTGTTTGACAAATCGTTAAAAGTGGAGAGCACATCTATTCTTCTATCCAATGTAGACCAGCTAAGTCAAATTACATCAAAACCTGACCTTGATGGAGACGACGATTGGCTTGAAATAAAATGTCCTACACGTAAAGAACCAGAGAAAACGGTGCCTGCTAAAGTCCTGCTATTTGGAGGTAAGTTGACGTTAAGCCTGTTTTTATTTAAACACTTTCAACTATTTAATTGCGTTATTGAGTCACTTTATGTGTAGCTGTTGTAGGCTAAACTTCTTTACTCTTATATTAGATTCTTTCAAAGATCTCGTCTCAAAGAAAAATTTATTCCTTTTGGGAAGCGATATATGGAACAAGGACGAAAACAGGGGTGTTCGCATTAAAAAGAAAAGGTTGGACACCAACAACGTGGTGAAGGCTAAAAAAGCCAGGCTGGTGAGTGGATGTGCATAATTATTAGGCTAATTGTAGGCTATATTAACAAACTATACATCTTTAGAAAGGTCAAAGATTCAGTTGGATATTATAATAAATATTTTATAATGACAGTAATTTACTAATTTGCCACATGCTATTCTAAGTTGAGTCCATACATTAAATATTAGCCTCTCTATGCAATCTGTACACTTGTCATTAGGGTCCCTTAACTCTCTACCTCAGGTGTTTTAGTCCACAAATGTGCTAATTTGAAGTAAAATGAAAGATTTTTTAATATAAAATTTATTTATAAAGTAGTCAAGTTAGTACTTTGTTTCTTTCTATTTTTTACTCAAATTGGAGTATTGTAATGGAAGCAAAAATATTTTTTGTGAAGGCTGCCAAAACTATTTTTTAAATCAGACATACTGCATCAAATTTCAGTATGTCATCATGAATGTGACATTGTGAAGATGTTAACAACTGTTTGATTTATTTCTCACTTACTTTTTTCAGGGAAAGCAAACCAATATCAAAGAGGCAGCCAGAGACCAGATATTACAAAACCTGAAGAACTCCCTTTCTCAGAACAGGGCCCTGGCCCTAGCCACACAAGATCAACACACTAGCTCTGATGATGATTTTCCACAATGTCTTAAAGTAATGCATGCTGTTTTCTTGAGGATTTGGCTACATTTTGATATGCTTTATAAACAGAACTAGGGGACATTTACTTAGAAACAATGAAGCATTTCTATAGAGCTGGTAAGTCCCGCCCATCCGTAAAACCCCAAGTGGACCTCTAGGTTGAAAAATCGTCAATGCAAGTGAATGAGAGAAAATAATTATTTTCTGGTCCCGTTTGAATTGTGCCATTAATGTGAACATATGTTGTCTGTGAATTTTTTATATAATTTTTTATGTAACGAGTTTGACAGTATATGGTATGATTCTTTGGCTAGCAGTTGTGGAAAAGACATAACGAGAAAGACTACATGTCGCCTATGTGACGTCACCCCATAACACATTTTACCTCCACAAATCATATCGATAATCGTGCGATAATCTATGGAGACAGATCGAGAAGCCTGTGTGTTTTGTACCCAAATGTCACCATTCAAACAAAATAGGCTGTTCTTTCTTCAGCTCAAACGCGTAGAAACGCGTCGAAAGCAGAGAAGAGTTGTAGTCCACAAAGTGCTCTCACACAAAGTCTAACCGTATCAAAATTCTACCCGCTAAATTGTAGCATTCTTTACACGAGAAATTATATAAAAAATTCACAGACAACATATGTTCACATTCATGGCAAAATTCAAACGGGACCAGAAAATGATTATTTTCTCTCATTCACTTGCATTGACGATTTTTCAACCTAGAGGTCCAGTGGGGTTAGCGGAAGGGGCGGGACTTACCAGCTCTATAGCATATCACTTTTAATATGTACTATTCTACACCCAAAGCTTTACAATCATATCAGGAGTCTCTCCTCACCCACCACTTATTAACATTTTTGTCCATGTAAAGCAAGCAACGATTAAGCAGGCTGCCAGACCCCTGGCATTCACTTCTGATAATCATACTAGATCTGATGAGGCCACAAACATAGCGAGCCATCTCTGTCCAGATCATCACACCAGTTCTGATGATGCTACAAACATAGGGAGTCCTGAAATGGTAAGGTTTAAATGGTTTAAAATTCTTTCTCTATTGATTTTCGGGAGGGGGTAAAATCTTTGCGTGACAGGGGGACCTGTCACTCAACCCGTCACCGCTAGAGGCAGCTGTCACTCGACCAGCCACCGTTTTATGCGCCTGCCACTCGACCAAGCACCGTTATATGCGCCTGCTACTCGACCAGTCATCGTTAGCTGCCTCTAGCGGTGACGGGTTGAGTGACAGGTTGAGCGGCAGCTCCCCGGTCACGCAAAGATTTTACCCCAGATTTTCACTGATCTCTTTTCGTTTTTTCAAAGTTTCAGGCCAATGACTCGGATGAAGAGTGTGGTTTACCCTCAACTGAAACAAAGGCAAGTTGACTTTCTCCAAAGGTTATTTCTCCATTTCTGTCACCTGATGGGGTTTGGTTTTCCTTGTAGGGCTGCCCTCGACTAAAGACTTTTGCAGTCAATTAGTAGTCGTTCATTTAAGCAATTAGTCGACTAATATTGCGCGTTAATATTAATAATACATAAATCTTAATAACAAGCCTTTAATTGTCTATATAGCCTATTACATAGCATAATCAGAGCTCAAACGCACGCATAAAGCTTGTTACAGTGTACCAGCAAATGTAATGATTATGAATGTGTCATGAAAAAACAGAAGGAGACTGTCTAAACATTTTAATAATTTATTGTTAATGTTTTCTGTTTTTGGCTGCAGTAAAAAATACACATAAATGATTAAATGTGTGCTATTATTAGGTCCAAATTCAGTAAGTGCACTTTCCAAACAAATATTTGAATATGGAACTAATAATAGCACACATTTAATCATTTATGTGTGTTTTTTAGATTTGCCAATTTAAACATTAAGTTTCAAGAAAACCTCAATTAGGTAGTTGCACTGTGTGAATTTCAAGCAAAAATAATATTCGAAGATCGCTGGGTATTATTTGATTATTATTCGAAAAACGCTTGAAATTCCCATCCCTAATATGTATTTCAATGCTTTACAGGCTTTAGTGTGTTGTTTCTTTGACAAAATTGCTCAAATAAACAGTATGTCTGTTACAAAATGGATGTTTGAGCCTTGTTTAGCCTATTATTATTATAAAAAATAATTTTTCAAAACAACCACCGCGCCACCGCCAGTAGTTGAGAAAAAATGTAGGAAAAACGAAACATAAATGAACGAACTGTAATAAATAAAGAACATGGTAGCATAATCAGCATCACAAACAGATTAAATGACATGACGTAAAATCTCAAAAGCTCCTATATTTCGCAGTAGGTTAATTTAGATTGATAATAACGGGTAAAAAGGCTAATACATTTTGTTTCTATTATTCTAACCCTCTAATAGCTTAACCCAAAATACAAGCTCAGGCATGCACTTCTGTCCATACAAACTCTGCTGTTCTGCTCTAGCCAGAGAATACTCCAGTTTGAGGAACACTTTAGTAGGCTAAGAAGAAGCAAATATATTTATTAAGTATAATGAGGTTGGGTTCCTTCAACTGTCCAGCCTATTAAAAATGGCTAGGCTATACAAGATAATTAAAAAAAATTGTATTGTATTTTGCCAGATTTTATAGTGTAAAACATATTCAAGTACGAATGAGAACCGTTTTGAGGGGGATGCCAGGTGTGCAAAAAAAATAAAAATAAAAAACGAATATTTGAATGTTCAATTTTAAAATCGAATACCAACCCACCGAACAAATATTTGAATATCCGAAAATACGGGTCCAGCCCTACGAATTACATAATCTGAGAATATTTATTTTCCATTTGAATTGCTTCATTTAAAAGTAGACATTACAAGCTTTCTATATATCTATTTCTCATGTCTGTAAGGCAAGTGTACGCTGAGTTTCAGCTCACTGAGAACGGGACGGCGCATCCTGATTGTTTTCTTTTCTTTCTTTTTTTGTTTACAAAAGCTCAACAATTTGTTGTTATAGTGAGTTTACAGAAAATAAAAGTAGACCCTTTACATTACTCTGATCTGTATGATAAAAAATTACAGAGTATTTTAAGTTAAATGCAGTAGCTAAAGTCCTTAGCGTTAAGGCCTGCCGCTGTTTCAATGCAGAATTAAATTTGAACATCATTAATTGTTACTTTTCTGTTACTTTCCCATGATGATTATTATTATTATTTGTATTGTAACAAACATGTAAATGTGGTATAATGTTACTGTAATCAAAAGTTTCAGTTTGCTTGTTTGTAAGCAGATAAAGGATGCTAACACTGGACAGAAAACGCTGCCCCAAATGGATGAAGAAATCATGGCATCCCTTCGTGGTAGGTATTCAGGTTGGCATTGGAGGGGTTGACATTACATTGCAAAGTCCCACAATGGGCATGATTTCCCTTTGCTTAACTTTAGTAACATTATCTCTGTAATACTGGCTAGCTTTTACATTTCATCCATCTGTCATGTTCTACAGATGCAGAGTCCTTTCTAGTCAAACAACACTAACTTAACTTTCCCCCTTATTTTCACGTAGAGCTCCCGGAAATGGTTAAATTAATGAAGGAGTGTGTGCAGTGTGTCCGGTCATTGATTTGCTCACCTGACGGAACCCCCTCATCGGCAATGTCATCTAATACAGTGGTCAATGAAATTGATATGGTATGTTACAATTAAGGGCTAATGTGTCTATCACTTAACAGCCATCATGAATTCATGGGTGTTTAGAATGTTGAATTTCCACCATGTAACTTTATGGTAAAATGGATCAATCTTAAAGTGATTTATCTGTCGGAACAGCAAACAAGTACCGAATTCCCTACCGAGTCCCTTTCCCATTTAATTGAATTTGAATGGCTTATAGTTGACTGAAAGTTTAAACTGGCAAGGTTAAAAAAACATGATAAAAACATTTCAAAACCAAGCTTGATTTAAGCATATTTTCACATTGGAATAATATTTATTCCTCAGAGATGGATGTCCCAACTATGTATTAATTTGTCAGTGGACTCTCTTTCTCTCTCCCTACACATCTCTCTATACAGCACCCCTTGGCTGGAACTGCAGTGATAGTCCCAAAGAGGGCCTTTCAGCGGCTGAACAGATCTCGTATGACCATTTTTGCCCAGGAGCTGGCTGTTCTGGTTTTCACTAGGGAAATCCTTGCCGAGTCCACCCTGACAGGGAAATCTGGGAAAGTGGACTCCCAAAAAAGTCAGCTTGATGTTGCCAAAGTGCAGGCCATAACAGGTTTGTAATTTTCTTGAGTTAACCCTCTGTTTTTCTTGAGTTAACCCTCTGGTGTTTTCTGGGCCCTGGAGGTGTTCTGACATGCTCTGACATTTGTGCTTATTTTTGTTACTTTTAATATTTCCATGGATAAAGTCTGATTACACTGTATTCACCACAAACTCTGCTACAATAATATCTCAGCAGCATGTATGTAAAAGTTTGTAGTTTTGAGAAAATTACGTTGTTGAAAAAAATAAATAATTGTAGTCACTAAAATAAGGCCATAAAACCCATACTGACTTATTGGTCACGTTATTATCATGTAGTCTACACATTTTGCTTCAAAACTATGTGAAAATCTTCCTGCCCACTCAGTACATCACGCGAGTTGGAGAAATGTGTCACCTTTTTCAGACCTTCTGAGTTTGCACATAAGGTGGCCTTCTGCTGCTTGCAAACTGACTCTTTTGAGGAGACAGTGGATTTCCATTATTTTGGTGCCCTGATTCTACGCGATATGCGCGAATACACTGTAGGCTCACTCTCGCTCGTATCCAAGGTAAATCATCAACATTATCATCCCTTACATGTGTTTTATTTAACTAAATACTTAATAATCAGCTAAAACGCATGCGCAGGTCACTTTACTTCCTGAACAAGTGTGCACCCGAGTCTGTGTTGCTTTCACATTCACGCGAGCCGCGGCACGGTTCAGGAGCAACCAAACTCAGACCACCTCCTCCAGTTAGTCTCGGGTTCGGTACCCCAGTACGCACCCAGGGCCGCATGACAGCGTTCACATTAGCGATTTTTCATGCGAACCGTGCCCCGTTCCGAATTAAACTGCCAGTGTGAAAGCACCCTAACAGAATGGATTTATTTACAACACAACATAGTCCTAAGATACAAAAAAACAGAGAGACGTGAACAGTCACACATCTTAGTTATCATTTCCAAGGTATTTGCTTCAGGTTAAAAACACAAAAATTTGTGTGAATGTTTTAGTCAGCAGGGCTCATCAGTGCCATCTGGTCCCTGTAAAAAAAAACGAAAGTAACAAAAGACAAATGTGAACATGCTGATATCAAGAGAAACCTGCCAGATTTGGGGAAGAAAATTATTTTAGATCTAATTTAATTTTTCTGATTAAAATTGCCATAAAAAAAAAAAAAAAGAAAAAACCCGGTTTGTTGTGCCTTGTAGGCATATACTTATACGCAGGGTAGGGATGCACCGATCCACATTTTTTCACTTCCGATCCGATCCCGATACCTGAATTTGGATATCGGCCGATACCGATACTATTCCGATACCAGAGCTGTGTTTGCTTTAATATTATTATTATCATTATTGTTTATTTTATATGATGCTGAAATAAACTCCTCTCAACAGGCAAGTATGATATGTAGGCCTACATATTTATGCATGTATGGTAAGTATAAGGTCAGAAAATGAAGTAAAAAAAACAGTAAATCCTGTTAACAGGAAAAATCCCATTCTGAAAACAAATATGCAACTGTAGGTCATGTCAATATTTATTACATTCCCAAAATGTCAAATACTTGAGTCTTGAAATATAAGAAAAGTGCAAGTGTAAACATCTTACACACACACACACACACACACTATCTAAAGGGTGATCCTCGCTCCGATGCTGTAACTCTCTCGATGAATGCTCGATCAACATCAGCCATGTGCAAACAGACAAGCGGATTTCGCCTCAGACGCGCGTCAATTTCGCTTCAAACTTTTGCTTTTTACGAGCGTCAATTTCGCTCTGGGCGCGCGAATGGATTCAAAATATTCAAGCGTCCAACTAGACGCGGCAGACGCGAATTTGACGCGCTATTCGCGTTTGGTGTGAACGCACAGTAACGTGGTGCTTTTTTAAATGTTTGATTGCATTCGTTGTGTTGTACGACGCGAGGGAGCTTCAACGAGCTCTGAATTACGGCTTTGCAAACATTGCATTTTGCTGTCTTGCTCTGCGGTGTTTCCAGTGTGAAGAATTTCCACACAGCGGCCGCAAACTGCGGAATGGATTTCCTGAGCGGTGGCGTGTCTCATAACTCTGTGTCTCATTGAGCCGCGCCTCCGTTCAGGAAATCCATTCCGCAGTTTGCAGCCAGCTAGCAGACTAGGCGGCGGGAATAATTTTTGGAGTCATTTCAGCAGACAACGTTAAAGCGCAGACATGACTCAAGGATATCGGATATCTCCGCAGGTTGGATCGGGAAAATCCGATACGTGAATTACGCTGGTATCGGTCCCGATACCGATACTGGATCGGATCGGCCCCATCCCTAACGCAGGGTTTAAATTGGGATTTATTATGTGGGGGGGCTCTCCCTAGGGGGGTCCGGGGGGGCCCCCTAGGGAGAGCCCCCCCACATAATAAATCCCAATTTAAACCCTGAAATTTGAAATAAAACCCTTTATTTTTTTGAAAAATAAACTATTAAATGGCATTTTCTGGAGAGTTTTGTGCAAAAGAAATGGATAAATTGAGTCTTACATAATCTGTGAAAAACTGCAAGGTTAAGAGCATATTTGCATTGTTGTAGTATCAACAGGTATTAGGACATTTAGCATTTACATTACTGTTAATCAGCAGTGGTGGAATGAAATGAAGTACAAATAGCTTACTTCGTTTCTGTAGGCCTAAGTAGAATCAATAGTGCATACTTTTGACTTTTACTTCGTTACATTTTGCAGTAATTATTATACTTTCTACTCCACTAGATTTCTACAACGTTTCGTTACATTTTCTGATCAGTTTTTCCCCCTGCCAAAACAGGGATTGAAAAAAATTTCCTGTTTTCGGTGCTGATGCTGTGGTGACGCGTTCATGTAAGGGTGGCGCTGCCAATAAAGCACCTAAAAGCTGTCAGAAAGAACCGGCAAAAGTAATGATTATGAATATGTAAAATATAGCAAGGAGACATTTTAATTGTTTATTAATAAACAAGTGTTTTCTGTGTCAGTGCCCTGCATAGATGAAGTTGACGATGCTATCCTCGCAATCTTCGCAGTAGTGAACGCGCCAGAGAGAAATGCACATTGCACATGTTTTCTTTCGTTTTGAATTGTCATGTTTAAAAGAAGACCTTCCAAGCTTTCTATATAGATATATTTATCAGGTCTGTCAGGCAAGTAGGCTCCCTTGAGTCCAGTTCACTCGCCGGCGCGTCCGTGTCGTGATTATCTATTGTCTATATACTAGCCTATATTTAAATGAAATATATGAAACATTGATTAAAATTAAGATACAATTAATACAAAACGAAATTAATTTTAAAGAAAGGCTTTGTGCTTTCTGTTTGAGGTCTCAGTGAAAGTTTTAAACAGTCTTTTAGTGCCGCTTTCAGCGCTCACGTCTGTAACATTGTTTTTTCCTCATATGCGAACATGAAAAATAAAATAAAATGAATATGTTATGTTCTGTGGAGAGCCAACCCTTCTTCATCCGGAGGGTAGTTACTGTGGTTTGCAGTGTAATTCACAGAATTACAAAAAAAATATTTCGCCACCTAAAAGTTAAAGATTTTTTGTGTCACGTCTACGGCATGTCATGTGTAGCCTATTTTCCTCATATTAAATATAAAACGCTTGATTACACATTGTATTACCTTGTTATGATATAGTGACCCATACAATGTGCCAAATATATTTTCATTACCTTGTCTTTCAATGCAGGGCACTGTTTATACAACCAACATTGTGCTGAACTTGACTAAATTGATCTGCTGCTGCAGCGCGGCCAGCAGCTCGTGTTTTTTTTTTTTTTTTTCATTGTTTTTTTTTTTTTTTTTCAAGGCAGTAACGTTAGAAGGTTCTGGAACTTTTGCGCGCTTCCACATCCCGTGCAACAACGGATCTCCCAGGAACATTCATTATTGCTGCGTACATTTATCCGTGTCGGAGTTTTGAGAAGTAGCCTATAGATGCGCATGGCATGCGCGAGCGGTGAGCGATCATGGTCGACTGACAACGAGATTAAGCAGCTGAACAAGACTACGGCCGTGTCACGATTGTTCTCATCTCAGCTCCGCCGAGACTAAATAGACATGCCATTTCAAAATCTTTCATTTATAATCAGAAATATGTTTTCAAAAGCATCACTTTCATCAAATTTTATGTGACATAATTTCCAATAAGAAACTGACTGCAAACGAGCAGGCTTATGTGCCGGGGCTGAGCCCCGGAGAGCCCCGGCCCAATTTAACCACTGCTTATACGGCTGCATAAAATAATAATATTAATTTTACATAAATACAGGCAGCCTATAGCGATAAATCAATAAAAAGGAACACTTCAGTACACTGCACTAGAGAAACATATATGGATTATTATGTTACTTCAAATGTTTTCATTCGTTATGATGTTACAAAATGAGATTGGAGTAAAAACATGAAGCCTAATGTGTGATGCGTTTTGCTTTTGAAACGCACAGCATGTGCAGAGAACATGTACTGAAGGGACCGACCGACCGCTCCAAACTATGAAACATTATTGTTACCACATTATACATATCTACGTTTGAGCAGATATCCACAAACACAGTATTTAACAGTAAACACTGGTCTAAACATTATAAAATTCATCATGTTAGAATAAACACTCATATCAACCTAATTTTATATCATGCTGTTTAATTATTATCGAACATAAAAACATCCTTGTATCATACATGTATATTTATTTATCATTGAAAGGTTGCCTGCCTGTCTATTGTTCATATTTTAAAAATTTTCCATCGATTTCATAAAGTTCAGTCTGGCACCAGTTCAACTAGTACAATGTACAGTTTATGCACCAATAACACTCTAGCTAATATATGTGAGAATACATTTCTTACCTTCAAAATCGTATTTTCAAACCGCATTCTTCTTCGTCTGAGGTAAATCCAAGGTAAACTCATAGCCTGTCTTCCAAACTCGATGAAAAGCAGAGGAATGATGAAGTTTCTCTTCTCTCTTCATGCTTTGTTTTAAACTGATGAGGGAGTTTACAAGTTTTGGGTTCCTTCACGTGGACGATTAGCATGTGAATCGCTTGTGCGCATGTGGGTCTGGTGACATTAGAGATAATGAGCATGCGTTTGAAAAACTGTACCTCTCGTTGCTTTCATACGGATTACTTAAACAGAGAATATTTGGTTTTGATATGATTTACGTATTTTAAAAATAGAGACTTAAAGCTTTGTTAAGACAAGTTACAGTTAATTTTCTGTTGCGTTTCAGAATGAACCTAGTAGTAAAGAGGAAGAGATGATTTGGTTCACATGCCACATGAACTGAGGCACTACAGCAATCTGTCAAATTCATAATGAAATTGAGTTTTCCTTAACAATAATAAAAAACACAACTGTTATTGCCATTTTTTTTAATGAGAGGTACACTGCAATTTTTTGTTCATTCATCAAATAAAAAAAGCTAGACTGCAAAATGTATTATTGGGATTTTAAAACGACATTGGTTCATCAAAATGATCTTACATGTATGTACTCGCTTTTGTTGCATACAGTATGTGTGACTACCGTATATACTGAAAGCATTATTGACATGACATACTGATAAAATTCCTCACTGCTAATCCTCGTGTACTTTTTATTTAGTAATACTTGTTTAATACAGGATTTTAACAGACTGAAGTAGTGGGAAAAAAAGTTGTATGAACATGCCCTCTGACCTTACCTCGTTCACTTTAACAGATGCTGTTCTTGCAGAGTTTCCACACACAAGTGTGTCTGATGTGCGAGCGGCCATCAGGCGCAAGTGTAACAACGAGCATTTCAGCAAGAAAAAGTAAATAACAATGTGTAGTTTGTGTGTGGCCGCTGTTCCAAAATGTTTTTTTTTTTTTCTCTTTTTTTTTCTTCAGTGTTCTTTTAATTTAAAAAAATGGTTGGTACATTTTATTATGTTTTAAAATAATAAAACCGTGTACGAGATTTAAATAAACACTGTTTGTGTTGTCAATACCATGTGTCTCTGTTATTAAAGTTATGTTATTTATTGTACTAAGGGCCTTGAAAACAAGTGCATTCAGTATTGTGTAAAAAAAATAATAAATCCCCCAAGAAATTCAGTCTTCAGTATTCTGGTAAGATTTTTAAAATACTGCATTGTGACGATGTAATGTTTAAAGTATATTGTACAAAGTATAGCTAAGTAATATTTGTTTATTAATGTGCATTTGTTATTGAAGACAAAGTGTGCTATTTGTAGTATTTGGATTAAGCCAAAGGTATTACGGAGAATATCATTTTTACTCAAAAATAATAGACTTGTATATTACTCGTAATGATTTTGTAATGTACTTGTAACACAGATAAAGTACACTTTATTATCACTAATCAAGTATGTAACTAGTCCCTACACAGGCATATACTTAAAGTATACTAAGTATACTTGAAGTTGTTCCAATTTAGCACACAAAAGTACACTAAATACACTTAAAGTTATGCTTTACTACAATTTAAATACAACTAAAATATACTCAGTACAAAATTAGTTGTTTCAAAATAGCATACTTAAAGTTAACTAATCCTTAACACACTTGAAGTATACTTATAATTAGTGTGGCTGCAAGTATACTTAGTATATATTTTTAATACATTTACGGTATATTTCTTGTATGTTTCGAAGACACTTGTAATTAATTTGTAATGTACTTGTAACACAAATAAAGTACACTTTAATTCACTAATCAAGTATGTAACTAGTCCCTACACAGGCATATACTTAAAGTATACTAAATATACTTAAAGTTGTTCCAATTTAGTACACAAAAGTACACTAAATACATTTAAAGTTATGCTTTACTACAACTTAATTACTACTAAAATATACTTAGTACAAAATTAGTTGTTTCAAAATAGCACACTTTAAGTTAACTAATCATTAACACACTTGAAGTATACTAATAATTAGTCTGGCTTCAAGTATACTTAACATATTTTTTTTTCACCAGGGTAATGCTTGTAGTCTTAACAGAAATCCCCCCCTCTTACACTTTCTCCTACAATGACGCAAAATGACGATTTTTGCGTCATTGTAGGAGGAAGTGTAAAGAGGTAAATACAGATTTCTCTCTTCTCAGGGGAAAATGAGAAAATGTTGCACGACCATTCAATAGTATGAATGGGTTTCTAACATTGCAAAGCTTAATGCAAATGGGTGGAGTGTTCCTTTAAGGGGTTGGAACAACATGAGGGTGTATAATTACTGACAGAATATACATTTTTGGGTGAACTAACCCTTAAATATAAGTAGTGTGGGGGTGCCAAACTAGCACTGTGGTCCAGTCTGTGGTCCAGTCTCTTCATGCTTGGGTCCAGTCTGTGGTCCAGTCTCTTCATGCCCTGTCTGTAAAGTGAACAGATTGACTGATGTTACTAATGGTGATTTATTATTTCATAAACATTTAATAATAACAGTGTGACTACTCCATAAATGTTAACCCTTAAGTTATTTAGGCTGTGCTTTGAGTACTATAAATATTAAACACACAAGATTAAAATGTAGGAGGTCGAGAAACGCGCCGACGCGTTTTGCTGGATTTTCTTCACATAGCAGCAACATAAACTTAAATTACTCCGTCATTTATGGTTATACAGAAAAAAGAAATATAAAAAAATAATCTGTGATATTTCTACTTTTGTGTGTCCACTTACAATCAAATCAAAACATTGTGCTTTTGTAAAATAAAGAAAATAAACAGGGTGTGCGTTCTGCCTCTCCGTCGCGGTGAACTTTTTTTTCTTGAGCACGTCTATAAACTGAAACAAAACTCAGCGAATCCTTCTCACACATTTATGAGCCATATACCTTTATACACATTTAAGTGTGTACTTTTAAATGATCGGATTCAAACTGCAAACAAATATTCTCTGTTTAAGTAATTTGTATAAAACCAACAGGATGTCCAGTATCTCAAACGCTTGCTAATTACTTTTTAATTCGACACGCCCACTCGCGCAAAAGTGATTCACATGCAAATCTCCACATGGGACGCGAACGCCCTCGTTACCTCAAACACAAAACACCAAAACACTTCACAAGTCTCTGCTTTTCGTCGAGTTTGGAAGACACGTCTGAGCTTACATTGGATTTACCCCCAGAAGAAGAAGAACGCGATTTGAAGACAAGAAAGATGTAAGGTAAGAAATTCTTACTTATTAGTTTATGGTATTGTTGCATAAACGTCACATTGCAGTTGAACTGTTGCTAGATACTGTATATGGTGAATATTATACTATTTAGACCCGTGTTTCCTGTTAAATACTGTTTGTGGATATCTGCTCAAACATAGATATGTATAACCATAATGTTTAATATTTTGGAGCGCGATGGCGTTTGAATGTATCATATTTTGGAGCGCGCTGGCGTTTGAATATTTTGGAGCGCGCTGTGGGTTTGAATGTATCATATTTTGGAGCGCGCTGTGGGTTTGAATGTATCATATTTTGGAGCGCGCTGTGGGTTTTAATGTATCATATTTTGGAGCGCGATTGCGTTTGAAAGGAAAAATGCACCAAACATTAGGCTTTATGTTTTTACTATTATCTCATTTCATATCATCATAACGAATGGAAACATTTGAAGTAACATATGATAATCAATATATTTTTCTCTAGCGTATTTGTTCTTGAAATCTTTTGGAAGATTTAATTTATTGTTATTATTATTTTATGCAGCACTGCGTAGCCTATGCCTACAAGGCACAACAAACCTGGTGTTCATTATATATTGTTGGAAACGTGTGTGTGTGTGTGTATTCTGTGAATTTTAAAAAGAAATTTTAACCAGAAAAATCTAAAATCTATTCCCAAAATCGTGCAGCCCTATAGTTTCTCTTGATATCAGTATGTTCACAGTTTTTTCTTTTTTTTTTTTTCTTTCAGGGACCAGATGCAACTGAGTCCTGCTGACTTCAACATTCACATGAGTCTCTGTACATGAACATGGTAAAGTGAAAATCAAACACCTTGGAAATGAAAGGTATGTACAATGTTTTTAGGAATGGCACAAAGGTCTCTGTCTTTGGATCATTGTTTTCAATGTGCTCTTTTGTCATTTGTATTTTTGGATTGTGTTGTGTTGTAAATAAATCCAAACAATCTAAAAGCCATTCTTTTTTAAATCTCCTCATTCTTTGTGCAAGGTTGCTCTGAATGACAGGGCCTGATCGCTCCTAATAGGGCAGTTAGGGGAGTGTCTTTGTCTTTCTCAGGTGTTAAAAGCTTACATATTCATGAGATGATCACGCCTCTTCGCATATGGCTTTGTCACACAAAACACGTCTTAGAAATTTTAAATCAATATATTGTCTTATCTGAATGAGCAGTCAGGGTGATTTTCACATAGTTTTGGAGCAAATATTCTAGGCTATGTCATACAATTTTCAAAAGTATTGTGAAGAAATAATCAGTATGGGTTTCATGGCCTTATTTCAGTGAGAATTTTTTTTTGTATTTTCACAAACCACGCATAAATGTCATTATCTCAAAACTACAAACTTTTACATACATGCTGCTGATATATTATTGTAGCAGAGTTTGTGCTGAATACAGTGTAATTAGACTTTAGCCATGAAAATGTCACTAGTAACAGAAAAAAACACAAATGTCAGAGCATGTCAGAACACCTCCAGGGCCAGAAAACAGCTCAGACCTCAGAGGGTTAATAACACATTGTAAAGGATTAGCTACACCTGAAAATGAAAACTTCCATCATTGAGGGGAAAATAAGATAACGTGCATCAAAATTATGTACCTGCTAAACTTTTCTAATTTGTACTAATTTGCCATACTATGGAAGTAGGAATATAATACTTTCATTGTATGACAATAGCAGCATTGAGAAAGGTCTTCTGAAGCTTTTATAATAAAATTATAAAAATGTATAAACCAGGGCTTGGCATTAACCCTGGTCTTGTAACTTGTCCTTTGGACAAATAAATCGTTCATTCACTTGTAAAAAAAAAAAAAGTAGCTTGTCCAGGAATTAGGGCTGGTCCGAATACCATTTTTTGAGCTTCGAAGCTTCGGTAGAATATTCGAAGCTTCGGAGAGAGGGGGCTGAACATGTTCTTCTCTCTAATAAAGGCAGTATTCCCTATGTGTCGGTATGTCCGTTTGCATTTTGATTATTTCGAGAACCGTTTATCCAATCGACTTCACAGGGAGTGCAGTGTCGCATTTGGTGCAATATAGATGGACATGCGAGACGCGACACATTCAAAATTAATAAACTTTTAATAAACTACAGAACAGCACGAGCGGGAAGCGGTGCGCCTCACGCGGGCAGGGCTTATTATGCTCCGATAACGGACACTGCACTAGTGATATAAAACGCACACACACAGGTCTGTTAAATTAAGCAATACTTCTAAGGTAGTCTAATATTTTTCTGACTAACAAATTACTGACACAGTAGATTTAAATAAAGAAAAACGAAATTTAAATAAAGAAAAACGAAATTTAAATAAAGAATTAAATTTTGTATTTAAAACGAAATTTAAAATAAAGGAAAAAACGAAATTTAAATAAAGAAAAACGAAATTTAAATAAAGACAAACGAAATTTAAATAAAGGAAAAAACGAAATTTAAATAAAGAAAAACGAAATTTAAATAAAGAAAAAACGAAATTAATTTAAATTAAAAACGAGATTAATTTAGATTGATAATAACGGGTAAAAAGGCTAATACATTTTGTTTCTATTATTCTATTTTCCACAATGTCAAAGCAACGCAGCTTAACCCAAAACACAAGCTCAGGCATGCACTTCGGTCCATACAAACTCCACTGTTCTGCGCTCTAGCGAGAGAACACTCCCGTTTCTGGAACACTGGGGTCGGTTCTATTTCTAGCATGCACGTTTTCCGCGTGGCTCGAGCCACGCCTGAGACGCGTGTCTCACGCAGGCAGTGTGCAAACTCCAACCTGTTAACATGGGAGCCGAAATAAAAACGGACACGCCACGCAGCTGAGACGCTCACTCCACGCAGCCAGTGTGTCGCCGGCCTTATTCAAGCGCGAATGAGAACCGTTTCGCGGGGGATCCCAGGTGTGCAAAAAAAAAAAAAAAAAAAAAAAAAAGAATATTCGAATGTCAAATTTTCAAATCGAATACAAACCCACCGAACGAATATTCGAATATTCGGGTCCAGCCCTACCAGGAATATATCATTTTTTTTAACTAAGGTTATTAATCTGTGTGTAACATATGTGTGTGTGTGCGGCTGTAAGTTATGCTTAAAATAAAAGAGCACATTAATATAAAACGGTGATTCAACTGACTTACCTTCGAATTAAGCGGTTGCGTGACATTCATGTTAAAGGTAGGGTAGGTAATCCTGTTCAGAAACACTTTTTTTTATACTGGGTGAAATGGTCCTTCCATCCTGATAGTAGTCAATACATTATGTGTTTAGAAAAAGGAATGAAAAAAATCAGACCTCTGTAGCAGCTGCAGGACAGTAAAAACTCTGACCAATCACTGCCATTCGGTGCGAATGTAAAGAACCAATCAGATGCCTTCATGTCTCGTGCCCGCCCCGAGCCCCACTGCGCGCGCTGCCCGGCGTGCACTCATCACATGTCACCGTTCCCGGAAATATTCAGCTCAAAGCACCTGCATATGCAGTCAGCGAAGGCAAACAAGGCAAAAACTACTTCCTCGGACCCTGCCCGCACTCTTGAACGACCTCCTCTGCTTCGCCCTCAACCCCGGACCTGTCCTCGAACCGACGATGCGGTACTTGTCTCCGGACTCGGAGTGAACGTTAGTCTTCATTAGAGTCAACAATGTTTTCATCATGGAAACTCTTACATGCAAAACACCGTATATGTTATGAATCTTACACGAAATTCATCTTCATCATAGTGTAACTGATGGTAATGGAAAAACGTGTATCAATGCAACCTGTTTTTAGTTTTGCCTTATAAATATAGCTCGTTACCGAATGAAACTTTACCATTATCGATATGCTAGCTTGATAGTGAGTACTAAAAGAAATCTTATTTGTTTATATTCATAGTGATAAAGTTAGGTATTTTATTACATGTGATTCTGACATGATGTCACTGTATGTACTGCGCTCCTTCCTCTCCACTCGTCTCAGGTAATAAATGCATCTTGTTCCAGCCTGAGCGTTTGGCGTCGCGCGTTCATGTGTTTTGGGGGCGTGGCTTTGGAAGGAGCTCAGAAGGGAGGTGGTGGAGTGAATGGAAATAATGAGCTGTGTTTATTGCAGATTAAAAGGTCTACAGTCACTCGATTTTTATATTTTCTTTTTCAGAGTACTTACATTTTAATTATGTATTGGTATATAAAGACAGTTTAAACAAATTTGGAATGTTTTTTTTTTTAGAAAAATGATTACCTACCCTACCTTTAATACTAGGCATGATGGCATTATAAAACCCCAATTTGCCCTCCAGGTGGGCATTCCGTCACGTGAAAACTATGAATTAACCATCCAGAATACTTTTTAGTTTACATCCATTCACATTGAAAAATTGCCAGCAAAACTTTTACAAAACCTCAAATCAACACATAAGATTAAAAGCCTAAAGCCTAAACTTACAGCTAAAGTCTAATCAACCTAACCTCACCTCTAACGTTAGCCTAAAATTTGAGATGCTAACGGACTCTTCCCGAAGACACTAAACCATTTCTATAAAGTAAATATTCAACGGAAGCGTGTCATTTACATGAAAGAATGTGTCAGAAACATTTTTATGTACTATTTGTGTATGTTGGTGACAAAACTCACTAAACAACTTACCTGAAATTAGCGAATGCAACAGTGAAAGACGGAGTTCCTGCTTGTCGTCAGTTCAGATCCCCGCCCGTTTCCATGGTAACTCAGTTCAAATCTGGTTCAAATGTAACTCGAGTGCGCGCGCCAATTAAAAGACGTAACGTTAGAAGTCACGCAGAATTTACATAAAAGAAGAATTGATGGAGGGAATTATTTGATAATCAGTTAAAATATCCTGAAATGTGAGGTTAACATTTTGGCCATCACCAAACTGTAAACGGAATGAGTATATGAAGCATGAGTGTATGTTTACAAAATCATAGGTTATAATAGGCTATAATATAATGTAATATGTAATAGCCTATAATATTATATAGCTTTATAAATGGTTAATGTGGTGTAGAAATAAAATTGCAAAAACATTTATTAAAGCTGCCGTCGGCAAATTTTTTTTGATCATATTCAGTGTAATCGACACTATAATCCGACAGAACAACATAAATAAGGTGGTTTTAGAAAAAAACCCGAGCTTCTAACTCCACCTGGAGCGTGTTATTTGTTTTGCAAAAATCCAGCGCTCCGGCTTCATCAGGTCCAATCAGCGCAGGGGGGTGTGAGATCTGACTGTCAATCACAGGTCGTGCACACGCCACAGATCCCCCTCACTCGCGCACGTTAATATCACATGCACACGCCACGCATGAAGTTCGCCTGGAGATTGCATGAAGCATGATGGCGGAGAGAAAATCTACTAACAAGCTTCCAATTCCTCGGTTATTGCTATCTATGGATAGATTAGCCAGGGCAGCCTACCTCCGAGTCCATGGTGTTGATCGATGCTGAAGAGACGGACGCGTTCACAGAAAATCAGGTACACACGCACAGTGACGCACTGACGAGCACGACCTCGATGGGAGGGTGCTCGCTGGTAGTGGGGAGGGGCATGAGAGTTGTAAACATTCAAAATTTTGGCTAATCGACCCAATCTGCCAGACTTGCCGACGGCAGCTTTAAAAACTAAACATGATATAGGCTATAGCTAAGGCATGAATATTTAGTGAAATATGCACAATATGTACACATATTTACAGATGTAACATGAGGAACAATTTAAAAGATGTATGTTCAATGTATTTTTGAAATAATATATTTTCAAAATGTATTTCAATATATTTAACAGTGCTTCACATATGTGAATAGCATATCTATCTATACATCTATCTATGAATTATAGGAAGGTCTGTCTGTCTATGTGTCTGTATGTGTCTGTTAACAACATTTTCAAACTTGACATGTTTTTTGCTACGGGCACAAGTAAGTGCAGTGTAAAGTTTGACGTTGTTTGGATTAGAAATACAAAAGATATTGTTAAATATATTAGTAAAAGAAGGTAATTGTTTAAACATTCTGGCATAAACACTCTGTCAGCTACTGCTACACTGTTTACTTCTGAATATTGTATTTTATTCACAGCTTTTCTCGGAGTTCACTGTGTAGCCTGCTCTCTGAATCGTGTAGTTAAATTTTCCTTGGTGCTTTCTTCCATGCATAAATAAAAATGTCACTGAACTTTTGCTGTGTAATTGTAACAATGAGCACTCAAACACACCAAAACAAAAATTATTAAAAACACACACAAAAACCGATTTTGCACGGGCAGTTTGCCATCATTTGTAGTATCACACTGTTTTGCTCAAGCGTAGCGTTTTCTCTGAGTTCACTGTGTAGCCTGCTCCCTGAATCGTCACGCTTACTCATTTGTGCATGTTAACCGAATCTGTAAGTCAGCTATGCTGTTTACTTCTGAATATTATATTTCATTCTGGTGCTTAACATTATCACTACTGTGTAATAGTAGCATGCTATTAACCAACAAAACATATCCTATTCAATGCGTTCACAATCTCTTTCACGGGCATCATTTGTAGTAGCCTATTCACAAACTGTTTTTACTCAAGCGTAGCATTTTCTCTGAGTTCACTGTGTAGTCTGCTCCCTGCATCGTGTAGTTCAATTTTCCACATTTATTTTATGCCATTATTTCAGGATCAGTATTTGCTTTCTACTGTACACAAAATAAAAATGTCACTGAACTTTTGCTGTGTAATTGTAACAATGAGCACTCAAACACACCAAACCAACAATTACTAAAAACACACACAAAAAAACTGATTTTGCACAGGCATTTTGCACTAGTTAATATTAATGTATTAATAGGCTATATAGTGCTGGTTTATTGGGGTGGTGTTATAAACTACTGTGATGTTTAAAATGTTTATATGGATATATATAGTCATATTATACAAATCTAGTGATTGTAAACTGTTAAGAAGCAAACAACATGTTCCCAGAACGTTTTATGATAGCCTAAATATAACATTCAGAAAATACTAATAACATTATAAAGACGTTCTGAGAATGTTGTTCTAAGAACGTTTTCTATCAACATTATGAGAACATTCATCAATCACAAATAACGTCATAAAGACATTCCAAGAACGTTGTTCTAAGAACGTTTTCTATCAACGTTATGATAACTTTCATCAATCACAAAATAACGTAAAAAAGACGTTCCAAGAACGTTGTTCTAAGAACGTTTTCTATCAATGTTATGAGAACTTTCATCAATCACAAATAACGCCATAAAGACATTCCAAGAACCTTGTTCTAAGAACGTTTTCTATCAACGTTATGAGAACTTTCATCAATCACAAAATAACGCCATAAAGACGTTCCAAGAACCTTGTTCTAAGAAAGTTTTCTATCAAAGTTATGAGAACTTTCATCACTCAGAAATAACGTTATAAAGACGTTCCAAGAACGTTGTTCTAAGAACGTTTTCTATCAACGTTATGAGAACTTTCATCAATCACAAAATAACATCAAAAAGACGTTCTAAGAATGTTGTTCTAAAAACGTTTTCTATCAACGTTATGAGAACTTTTATCAATCAGAAATAACGTTATAAAGACGTTCCAAGAACCTTGTTCTAAGAATGTTTTCTATCAACGTTATGAGAACTTTCATCAATCACAAAATAACGTCAAAAAGACGTTCCAAGAACGTTGTTCTAAGAACGTTTTCTATCAACGTTATGATAACTTTCATCAATCACAAAATAACGTCAAAAAGACGTTCCAAGAATGTTGTTATAAAAACGTTTTCTATCAACGTTATGAGAACTTTCATCAATCAGAAATACCGTCATAAAGACGTTCCAAGAACCTTGTTCTAAGAACGTTTTCTATCAACGTTATGAGAACTTTCATCCATCACAAATAACGTCATAAAGACGTTCCAAGAACCTTGTTCTAGGAACGTTTTCTATCAACGTTATGAGAATCTTCAGCCATCACAAATAACGTCATAAAGACGTTCCAAGAACCTTGTTCTAAGAACGTTTTCTATCAACGTTATGAGAACTTTCATCAATCACAAATAACGTCAAAAAGACGTTCCAAGAACCTTGTTCTAAGAGCGTTTTCTATCAACGTTATGAGAACTTTCATCAATCACAAATAACGTCATAAAGACGTTCCAAGAACGTTGTTCTAAGAACGTTTTCTATCACCGTTATGAGAACTTTCATCAATCACAAATAACGTCATAAAGACGTTCCAAGAACGTTGTTCTAAGAACGTTTTCTATCACCGTTATGAGAACTTTCATCAATCACAAATAACGTCAAAAAGACGTTCCAAGAACCTTGTTCTAGGAACGTTTTCTATCAACGTTATGAGAACTTTCTTCAATCAGAAATAACGTCAAAAAGACGTTCCAAGAACCTTGTTCTAAGAACATTTTCTATCAACGTTATGGGAACGTTCATCAATCACAAATAACGTCATAAAGATGTTCCAAGAACCTTGTTCTAAGAACGTTTTCTATCAACGTTATGAGAACTTTCATCAATCACAAATAACGTCAAAAAGACGTTCCAAGAACCTTGTTCTAAGAACGTTTTCTATCAACGTTATGAGAACGTTCATCAATCACAAATAACGTCATAAAGACGTTCCAAGAACCTTGTTCTAAGAACGTTTTCTATCAACGTTATGAGAACGTTCATCAATCAGAAATAACGTCAAAAAGATGTTCCAAGAACCTTGTTCTAAGAATGTTTTCTATCAACATTATGAGAACATTCATCAATCACAAATAACGTCAAAAAGACGTTCCAAGAACCTTGTTCTAAGAACGTTTTCTATCAACGTTATTAGAACGTTCATCAATCAGAAATAACGTCATAAACACGTTCCAAGAACCTTGTTCTAAGAACGTTTTCTATCAACGTTATGAGAACGTTCATCAATCACAAATAACGTCATAAAGACATTCCAAGAACGTTGTTCTAAGAACGTTTTTTACTCAACGCTACAAGAACGTTAATAACGTTGTATGAACGTTCCAAAAACATTATTTTAGTAACATTTTGTGCTAACATTTACACAACTTTTAAGGAACGTTAGTGAAAGTTCTGGGAACGTTCCCTGTTAGCTGGGAGAATATTAACAGAGCAGTACCACTTATCTGATTACACACAAGGAAAAGAGAGAAAAAGAAAAAAAACATTTATATTTCAGTCAAATGTTGCTCTGTATGGACAAACGTTCTGATGAAATGTATACATTCAAGAGAATAGTAAAGAAATGTAGAAATTGCTCTTTCAATGCGTATGCTCATAATCCATTATACACTGATTTATAAGTATTAATTAGTCAGTTTTAAGGTTCCATGAATGTATTTATAAAGATGCAACCTACAGTGCTATAATGTTATTTATGAATGTATTAATATATAAGTGTAATGTTTGCTGGGGAGTGTTCCTCCTCCTTTGTTTGTTCAATAGTTTTTGGGACTATTTCAGCACATGGTTTGGTGTTTTCCATGGGGACACGATTATGGGCCCTATCTTGCACCCAGCGCAATTGACTTTGTACACCGACGCATGTATCATTCCTATTTTGCACCCGCGCACAGCAGACTTTTCCCTCCACAGACGCACGTCGGTAAACTAGAAAATGCATTTGCGCTCCCGGGGGCGGTTCAGCGCAAAGAGGAGGCGTGTTCCGTCGCAAACGTATTTTGCAGGTTTAGAAAACAATTCCGCCACTGACCAGGAAAAACCTAGTAATCCTGGCCATGGAACAAGAGTGCCTGCTCTTAAAGGGAATGTGAGATGTCGCTCTGATTGGTTTATTTCACGTTACGCCCAAACCACACCTATGAATAATGAACCTACTTCAGACCAACCCATTTTAGATTTGCGTCGGGCGCAAGAGTCATTTATCCCGCCGGTATAATAGCAACAGCGCCCAAGACCCGCCCACAAAGTTACTTGGTTTTCGCGCTTGATACATGCGTTTCAGATCGTTAAAATAGGGCCCTATGTCTGTTCCTTCTGATGGTGGCTTGAAACCTGCTACTCTCTCCGCTGCAAAGCTTGCAAACATCTGGCTGGAAAATTGAGGTCCAAACTCTAGAATTCCATGCCGTTAAAACATAGATAATTGCTTCCATGCATCGAAAACAAATCGGCACCCAGCTTAAGCCACGGTCTGACTGGGAAATCAGAGGGATTTAAAACCTCGGTTGGATTGATTAGATCTTTTTAAGAATCAAGATCGACCTCAAATTCACATATGGTGACACTTAAACTTATATTTGTACCGTTTATATGTGTCTATTAAACACTAATTTAATAGTGTAAAAAAAAAAAAAAAAAAAGAGTTGGGTTGATTTTCCCACACTTTTCTGAGAGCCTTTTTTCTCCCCTCCCACAAACGCTTGGATTCGCTGCTGGATGGAGTGTTCACGTTCATGTCTGAAAGTCATAGAAACCACTTAGACTAGAGTGAATTAGAGGTCGACCGATATGGGTTTTTTCAGGCCGATGCCGATGCCGATCTTTTGAAATCCGGGTCGGCCGATGGCCGATTAATGCTGCCGATTTATTTTGGCCGATTATGTGCTTGTTTTTAACCTCTATTTGAAAGATAAAATATAACACAAATAATTACTTAAGATAGACAAGATTTCTCAACAAAAACATTTATTGAACACTTGACCAATCTGCACTTGTTGTGACCTTGAGATATGTTTGGTAATTGTACCTGAATGAATTGAAAATTAATTTGCTACATTTCAGATTAATATATTTGTTTTCCTTAAAATTGTAATTAACAGTAACTTAAACACTTTGCAGTTTGAATGATGTCTTGTAAACAAAATGACGGAGTATGTTTTTATGTTTCCACTGTTCGATCGCATCCGCGCCTCACACACACACACACACACACACACACACACAAATATAAGTAAACACTTTGCGACTTTAAACACACGCGACTTTTCGATCGCGCCCGCGCCCCTCTCTCCCTCTCCCTCTCTCTCTCTCTCTTCCACACACACACACACCATACTCCAGCATTGCAATCTTTACATCGCAGCCTGCTTCAGAGCTAAGGCGGGGCTACAGATTAGGTGTCCCCAAAGAACCCGCGTATCTAACAGTAGTTCCGCATTACATGAATTAATTTGCACGCGAGTTTTATTTATTTTTATACCATGTATTCTCCGTGTAAATGTATACACCGAACCATGACGCCCGTACCGTTTCGGTTCAATACGAATACATGTTCCACCCCTAGTCTACAGTGAAATACAGTCACACATTACACTGTTTGGCCAGCATTTTAACCGTGTTTAATCCAGCTACTAGCTAACAGTATGCTAAAGTTAACTGCTGACTAGCGTCACGTTTCTAACGTCCGTTTTCAGAGCATCCAAGAGAAGCACAGAAATACGCATTGATATTCGGTCTGG
>NW_028118048.1:0-26562 GCF_965113295.1 Leuciscus leuciscus
GAATAGAATGAATAGAATAGAATAGAATGAGGCATTTATATAGCGCTTTCATATGTACTACTGTACACCCAAAGCGCTTTTACAATCAAATCAGGGGATCTCTCCTCAACCACCACCAGTGTGCAGCATCCACTTGGAGGATGAGGCATCCACCCGCCAATGAGCCTTCACGCGTCACAGCCCGCCAGAATGGGTGTGGCTAGCGTGTATAGAGGAAGGGCTCACAGGCTGGAAATCAGATTTTCATCACTTCAGCGAAGCTCTACGCATCGCTGGACTCTGAGAGAAGCCGCCACCGTTGAATTCAGCGACCAGCAAGCTTAGGACAGCGCCTGGAGAAGACGGTTGTCTTCCCCGCCCTTTAGCCTGCCGTGCCTACTACACTATCCAGCATCTTATCCTTTTATGCTGTGTGTGTTCCGCTGCGACACACATTCTGTCTAAAAGAGAAATTTCCTACGAGGCGTTGTTTCAAATGCCTCGCACCTCTCTCCCCGCTCACTTTCTCCCTCTGTTCGAGCCGCGCAAACTGCGCCGCTCACAAGGGATGTTAGAAGCGGACGGTCACGGGGCTAGCTTCCTCGCGTTCTCTCCCTCTGTTCGAGCCGCGCAAACTGCGCCGTTCACAAGGGATGACAGAAGCGGACGGTCTGAGCTAGCTTCCTCGCGCTCCCCCTCTGTTCGAGCCGCGCAAACGGTGCCGCTCACAAGGGATGTCAGAAAGCGGACGGTCACGGGCTGGCTTCCTTTACTTTACAAGAAAGCTACCCCGCCCTCGGTCCCGTTCGCGTGCTTCACTCACTGGCGAAAGGAGAAATGAGGTTTTTAGTCCAGCCGGACCAACCTCCAGTTCTCACATATTTCTCAGTCCCCTCTTAAGCTCAGGCGACTGTAAATACCAATATTGCAGTAAACGAGCCTTTTATAATACATGCACGCCTGCAAACTAACTCTGACGCAAAACATGATGACGCTCGCCCCTCTTCCCGCGCTCTCCCCCTCTGTTCGAGCCGCGCAAACGGCGCCGCTCACGAGGGATGCCAGAAGTGGACGGTCACGGGCTAGCTTCCTTTACGTTACAAGAAAGCTACCCCGCCCCTCGCGCGCGTCACTCACCGGCGAAAGGAGAAAAGATTGTTTAGTCCCGCCGAGGCAGGTCCAACCCCCATTTCTCACACATTTCTCAGTCCCCTCCTAAGTTCAGGCGACTGGAAACATCAATATTGCAGTAGACGAGCCTGTTATAATACATGCACGTCTGCAAACAAACGCCGTCACAAGACATGATGACGCTCTCTGGCTATTCGCCTATTACAACCCATCTTCCCGCTCTCTCTCCCTTTGTCCGAGCCGCGCAAACTGCGCCGTTCTCAAGGGATATCAGAGCGGACGGTCATGAGCAATGTTCAGCACCCCGCGTGCCTCACTCACCGGTGAAAGGAGGAAGCAAGAGTGTTTTAGTGCCGCCGAGGCCGGACCATCCTCAAATTCTCACACATTTCTCAGTCCCCTCTAAGTTCAGGTGGCTGGAAATACTAATATTGCAGTAAACGAGCCTGTTATAATACACGCACGCCTGCAAACGAACGCCGACACAAAACATGACGCTCTCTTATATGCTCGCGCTAACCAAAAGCTTATGTGTTCTCCCCCTGTGGCTCAGTGGTGGAACTTCGGGCTTTCGCGCTAGAGACCAGTGTTGGAATCCGGCTCTGGCGGCAGATAAAAATTATGCTGTTCGCTTCTCCGAGCTCGCGGCCAGCTTTCTTACATACAGAAAGCGAACCCGCCTCTCGCACCCTCCCGCTCAGGATGGCGCTTGAGTATTTATGAGCGTCTAAATATATGAGCCATCAAAGCATTTCGCTCTATCAGTCCCCTTAAAAAGGCGACTGCAGATGTGTATTTTGCAGCCAATGAGCGCGTTGTACAACCCGCTCGCCTGCACCCAAACACCGTCTTTACGGTACCCCAGAGAAATCTCATAAGAGTACAATTCTGGTTATCCGGCTCGCGCCGATGGTGTCTTGAGTGTAGAAAATGTGCCCGCTTCCCAGCGTTCACCCCTACACACAAGCACGGTTCCCCCTATGTAATTTACTCATGCAGAGCCCACTCTAGAGCTGGCATATGCCGCTCGAGTGTTAAATGTAGGAAATGTGCCCACAGAACAGTGCCCACACCTACTCACTGCCCGCTCTGCTACACTTTTATCTCAGGGGACGGAACCCTAATGCCACATACCAGCCGTGTTGTGAACGTAAGCCCTGTGCCCGCACACAAGCGCTCACACTTACTGTTAAACACTGTATCCCCGACGCCGCTCACGCGTCCCGCTTTTCTCGCCACAGAATGTTCTCCGTCCAAAGTGATCTAGTCATTGAGTGTAAACCGGCCAGCTATCGCTGTCAGCGAGCCGCCGTATTCAGGCATCGAGAGCGCGCGCGCCGCACCGATACCTCTGATACAGGTTCTCGACCCCACGCAGTGCAGTGATCGGAACCCAGAGGCCATTCTACCCCTAGCTATACATGCAAAAGCATGGGAAGCGATTCCGGGAGTGTCAGAATGGGTGCTTAATACTGTAAGCAGGGCTATTACTACAGTTCGCCCGCCGTCCCCCGTGCTTTCGAGCACGGACCAGGACGAGAGTGAATTTGGAAGTAGCACACCTACTTCATGCAGAAATAGCAAAGCTGCTGTGCAAGGGGGCATTAGAACCGGTACATCCTTCTCTGAGCGAGTCAGGCTTGTACAGCCGTTACTTCCTCGTGCCCAAGATCTTAGATCTGAGATATTTGAACAAAGCTCTCATGAGGCGACCGTTCAAAATGCTCACGACTAGACAATCCTCGCGCAAATTCGCCCGAGGGACTGGTTTATTTCTCTCGATCTGAAAGACACATACTTTGAGATCCAGATTATACCCTGTCACAGGCCATTCTTGAGATTCGCCTTCGACGGTCAGGTATATCAGTACACCGTCCTCCCGTTCGGCCTGTCTTTAGCACCCCGTACATTCACGAAGTGCATGGACGCGGCTCTCGCTCCCCTGAGAAGTCAGGGTATGCGTATTTAACTATTTGGACGACTGGCTGATTTTAGCACAGTCAGAGATGGAACTTATATCTCACAGGACAGTGCTTCTCAGCCATCTGGAAAGCCTGGGTCTCACGGTCTACTGGACCAAGAGCTCATTACTGCCCAGTCAGTCAGCCTCTTTTCTGGGTTTGCTGGGCTGTATGGCATCAGCTGCAGCAGTACTTCAGCTGGGTCTATTGCGTATGCGCCCGCTGCAACGCTGGTTGAACGCTCGAGTGCCTCACCGAGCCCGGGGGTCCGGCGGCATACGAATCAGAGTGACTCAGAGCTGCGTTTCAGCACTGAGACCCTGGTTAGCGGCCGACTGGTACCAGCGGGGAGTGACAATGGGAGCCATCTCGCACCGAAAAGTCATCTCGACGGACACCTCCAACTTAGGTTGGGGCGCTCTTTTCGAGGGCAGACCGGTCTTTGGCCTGTGGTCAGACCAGGAGAAATGCCTCCATATAAACGGTTTGGAGATGATAGCGGTCGAGAACGCGCTCAAATGTTTCCTCCCACACATACGGGGCCACCATGTTCTAGTCCGTTCGGACAACATGTCCGTGGTGTCCTACGTGAACCACCAGGGCGGTGTCAGATCCAGGAATCTCTGCAACTGACAGAACGCCTTCTCGTGTGGGCTCACCACTCGTTGTGCTCGCTGAGAGCCGCGCACGTACCGGGCCACATGAATGTCGGTCGCCACATGAGCACTGGTCTCTGCATGCATGGATAATCAACGGATACCCGCTGATCTGACAGAAGGGGTCGTGAACACGATCACGCAGTCTAGAGCTCCTTCTACGAGAAGACTCTACGCGTCTAAATGGTCAGTGTTCTCCAAATGGTGCGCTACTAAGAGCCTGGATCCACGCACGTGTGGGGTTTCGTGGGTGCTCTCCTTCCTGCAAGAGCTGTTGGACGAGGGCAGGTCCCCTTCCACGCTCAAAGTGTATGTCGCGGCTATTGCAGCGTTCGCGGAGACGACGCGCAGCCGTGCGATAGGAAGGAACGAGCTCCTCATCCGCTTCCTTAGAGGAGCCAGGAGGGTGAACCCCCCGCGGCCACCTTCGGTTCCTATGTGGGATCTTTCATTGGTTTTCTTTCTTAGGCCCTGAAAGCTTTTCCCTTTTGAGCCGTTAGAATCCGTGGATCTGAAATACCTCTCGCTCAATACCTCTGAGCTCTGTCATCAGTAAAACGTGTGGGGGATCTACACACGCTGTCTGTTAGCTCCACATGTCTCGAGTTTGGACCAAATGACTCTAAAGTCATCCCCAAACCGAGACACGGTTACGTCCCCAAGGCGATTGGCACTCCCTTTAGGGCTCAGGTCATCTCCCTATCGGCTCTGCCAGCATCCGATAGCGAGGACAGTGATAACCTCCTATGCCCCTTCAGGGCGCTGAGAGCTTACATCACACGCTCCGCCGCCTTCAGGCGTTCTGAGCAGCTCTTTGTTTCGTTTGGTGGGCGCACTAAAGGTCTCACTGCCTCGAAACATAGCCTGTCCAGATGGATAGTGGACGCTATTGCAGCAGCTTATGCGTCCAAACACCTGCAGTGCCCTATGGGCATTAGAGCCCACTCCACTAGAGGCATGGCCTCATCGTGGGCTTGGTCCAGCGGGTTTCTATTCACGACATTTGTATGGCGGCAGGCTGGGCCTCCCCCTCTACATTCGTGAGATTTTATAACCTGGAAGTTCCCGCCTTGCAGGCTAAACTGTTATCAGTATGAGTGATACGTACGTTCTGCCCATGTGTTCATGTGCAGACTACTCTCATGTACTGCTAGCTCTTCTGGTGATGCGCCTATGCACTTGTGCTGGCCCGCGTTGCTGGCCACCTATTCTCCACACAGCTGCGCTAAGGGTTGATACTCTCTATACATAGACCGGCGGAGCCGCTCTTTATTCTCCCTATGATGTGCTTATGTACTGTGCTGGCCCGCGCTGCTGGCCGCCTTTCCCCACACGTTATACATAGACCGGCAGAGCCGCTCTGTATTCCTATGAAGTGCTTATTACATGTGCTGGCCCGCGTTGCTGGCCGTCTGTTCCCGCATATTGTGTTCCCCGGGCTCCCCTGGGATTCATGCAATGGATGCTCGGTGCGCACGGCATTGACAAGGGGTTCCCGTAGCGTAAACAACTTACGCAATACGAGAGAACCTCTCGTAAGAGAACGTACTCGATTACCTAACGTAACGTATTGCGTAACCTGCCGTGTCGCGCCACGAGCTTATTCGCTTCAGTCTATGAAAACCAGATTTCCAGCCTGTGAGCCCTTCCTTTATGCACGCTAGCCACACCCATTCTGGCGGGCTGCTGCAGTTGCCGCAGGTCAGCCAATGAGCACGCTTATACAGCCTGCTATGGTCTGCTGGCTGCCGCACTGCGTTGACAATAAATACAAAATTAAGGATAATTTTTGGCTTCAGATCTCGAGAAAAGATGACTTTACCCGTAACGTAAGCAACTTACGCAATACTCGTTCCCTCTTCTAGAGAGAACTGAGGTTACGTTAGGTAACCGAGTACGTTTTTGCCATAGACTGTCCATCCCAGACCTGCTATTCCCCAGTCGGGCTCTTCTGAATATGAGAATCTGTCAGTAAGTTTCTCAAGTCTTCTCAGTTTCATCAGAAAATAAAAAAATGTCCTCAGTAGTCAATCAACTAGTCAATAGATACTAAACAGTCTTTTCTTTCTGTTGCAAGATGGATTATATGAGTCGTTTCACTGACAGAAATATATATTTTTTTTTCTGAGATTATATGTACCATTTGTAGTGTTGATTTATGTAAATGTCTTATTTCTGTTGTAGCCACAGCAAGACGCCACAGTAAGATGAAGCACAAGCTAAACTTTAACTTTTGTCCCATCGCTGGACACATCCACCTCACAACTACCAATGAAAAATTAAACGCATTTTAAGAGTTTCCATTTTGCAGAAATAATGGATTATATTCATGTGACATGAATAAATAGTCAATGTTTAATTAATAAATGAGTTTAGAGTTGTTTCTGTAATCATTTATACATTTTATCTTTGTATTAAAAGGTCCACGTGACAGATTTTTCTCTTTATTCCTTTTCAAATAAAACATTAAATGATAAAAAGGTATGAAGATTCAACATTCTGTTTTAAATCTGTGCTTTAAAGTGTATATTAAACTGGCCAAGTCACGTGATTTCAGAAAACGAGTCTCAAAACGGGGGGGGTAGTCTACACAATGTAGACAGCCCAGGCTCCACAAACGGCAAGAAAACAAACTGGCCCAACCTGGACCACGAAACATAACAAACAGTGTTCCAGCCAATAACCGACAAGAATGATTTAGACACGTGTTAGTGTTGCTGTTGAAGGGGGGCAGCAAGTTCACAATTGCAGTTTGTTTGTGATGACTTTTAACGCTTAAGTCAAGTCAAGTCAAGTCAAGTTTATTTGTATAGCGCTTTTCACAATACAGATTGTATCAAAGCAGCTTCACAGTATTAAATTAAAATAATACAACAAAGTTTGTTTCAAGAGGAATATATTGATTGATAAAATTAAATTAAATATCCCCAAAATATCCCCAACTGAGCAAGCCAAAGGCAACAGTGGCAAGGAACCGAAAAACTCCATCAAGTGACCTAATGGTGTCCTAAAACTCCATCAGGTGACCTAATGGAGAAAAAAAACCTTGGGAGAACCCAGGCTCAGTCGGGGGCCAGTTCTCCTTTGGCATTTATGAGCTAGAGGCCGGATTGTAGTTTGAACTGTAGGATTATATGAATGCCTGGCTGAAGAGATGCGACTTTAATCTAGTTTTAAACTGGGAGAGCGAGTCTGAGCAACGAACAGTATCAGGAAGACTATTCCAGAGTTTTGGAGCCAAATGTGAAAATGCTCTCCCTCCTTTGGTGGTTCTGGATATCCTAGGTATGACCAAAAGCCTTGAATTTAGTAATCTTAAAGAGCGCGATGGATTATAGGGTGATAGAAGATCCGTTAAATAGACTGGAGCTAAGCCGTTTAGGGCTTTATAAGTCAGTAGCAATATCTTATAATTAATACGGAGCTTTATAGGTAACCAATGTAGTGATGATAAAATCGGTGTTATATGATCATATTTTCTTGATCTTGTAAGAACTCTAGCGGCGGCATTTTGGACTAACTGTAGCTTGTTTATTGAGGATGCAGGACAACCAGCTAATAAAGCATTACAGTAATCCAGTCTCGAGGTCATGAATGCATGAACTAACTTTTCTGCATCAGAAACTGATAGCATATTACGTAGCTTAGCAATGTTTCTAAGGTGGAAAAAGGCTGTTTTTGTAACATATGAAATATGATTTTCAAAAGACAGGTTGCAATCGAGTATAACACCCAGGTCTTTTACTGTAGAGGATAAAGTAACAGGACATCCTATGATGTTAAAGTTGAATTGTGCGAGGTTTTGTGGGCGTTTTTTTGAACCGATAAGTATTACCTCTGTCTTGTCTGGATTTAATAAAAGAAAATTACGCGTCATCCAATCTTTTATATCTTTAACACACTCTGTCAATTTGGAAAATTTAGCGTTTTCATCCGGCCGTGATGAAATATATATTTGAGTGTCATCAGCATAACAATGGAAACTAATTCCATGTTTCCTTATAATATTTCCAAGTGACATCATATATATGGAAAATAACAGAGGGCCTAATACAGATCCCTGCGGCACTCCATAGTTTACTGGAGTTATGATCGATTTTTCTCCATTTAAATAGACAAAATGGTAGCGGTCAGATAGGTATGATTTGAACCAGCTTAATGCTTGTCCTTGAACACCAGTATAATTTTGTAGTCGATCTAAGAGTAATGTATGATCTATAGTATCGAACGCAGCACTAAGATCAAGTAAAACTAGTATTGAGATACAGCCTTGGTCAGAAGCTAAAAGTAAATCATTTGTGATTTTAACAAGCGCAGTTTCAGTGCTATGATGCGGTCTGAATCCAGACTGAAACTTTTCATAGATATCATTTTGTTGCAAGAAAGAGCCCAGTTGAGCGGACACCACTTTTTCTAATATTTTAGACATAAGAAGAGGTTAAGAAGAGGCAGAGGGCCAACCACCAACACACGAACGCTGTTACCATGGCTGTTACCCCTCCTCATCCCCTATCCTGACTGAAAATGCTGTGGGTTTTGTCAGTAATGTGTAAGATGTTGGCATGTATAACATACAAATAAGATTTAAACCAAAAAGAGAACTTAAGTATACAGATAAAACTAATACTGCAGGGAACATCCCCAGCTTCACCAACTTCTTGTTTGGATATCATAAACAAGCTATTAGGCTGTTACTGCTTCTCAAAACTATACCTGAGACAAATGTGATTGATTTCTGTATTAAATTCAATCATTTAAATACCATCTCAAGATAAGTTTCTTTTTTTCTGTTTTATATTAAAGGAACAATATGTAAGATTTTTGTATTTAAATATGCAAAAACCACTTGCGCAGTGTTATATATATTAGTTCAGTTGTGTACTTAAAATATTCTACATTTTTCCAAGAATTTGTAAATTCAGAAAAATTCACAATTTTAAATAGTGCCCGTCCCTTGTAACTTGTGGCCTGTTAATGATGTAATATCCGCGTTATCCCTGGTTTCCACTCATACTGCCATAGTAACCATGGCGACAGACGTGGACAACTGCATTACGTCTAGCGGCATGCTCACACTGTTGTTGTACCATGGCAAGCAGACTTTGGGACAAAAGGAGAAATAAAATGAGGATCAATATCAGTATGGCGTTTTCGAGATGGCGAGAGCTTCGTGACTAGCTTCGACTGGATAGAGATGCTGCTCCTGCATGTGCTTTATTTGACAGGTGAGCAAATGTACATAAAACTAATCAATGTTATATAGCTTAGCATGATGAAATGTTAGAATATGATCACTGTTATTTTAATGTTGATCTAGCTTACTGCTAGTCTCATACAGACAACAAACTAATACATAACATTATGGGCCCTATTTTAACTATCCACTTTTGCTAGTTTAATGATGGGAAAAATGGTCGGCGCTCCCGGCGCATGGTCTAAAAGGGTTGTCCCTATTCTCATAATGAGTAATGGGTGTGTTTTGGGATTTATGTGCGTTAAACCAATCAGAGTCTCATCTCCCATTCCCTTTAAATGCCAGTTGTGCTCGAGTCATGGCGGATTCGCCATTTACATGACGGAATTTGATAGTGGAAAGACCGAACGCGTCTCCAGAGTGCAACCGGATCTGCTCGTGCGCAGGTAAAAGTGCGCAAGCAGACCATCTACGGGATAAGCCGGATTCCACCATATCTTTATGTACACAATAATAATCTATTACATTGTAATCCTTTTATTTGAACATTTTTGGCATGTTTGTGTGCTACTGTGCATCCCTGTGTGTTTAATAAGCAGAGTGTACGTGCGTTGTGGACCCGTCTATAGGCGCACTTTACTAACGCGCTCTTTAAATAGCCTCAAAATAGCAACGATGAGCCAGAACACACCTCGTTTTCAGACCAGCAGCTCATGGGCGCACAAATGCAATTGCTATTTAAACAACTTGGCGCTGCATTGCACCGGGTGTAAGATTGGGCCCTATAACGTTCAACACACTCAAATGCAGTTTAGTGTGATAGTGTAGACCAAGTGAAACAGTTACCTCACAAGTTTCATTCGTCTAATAAACTGACCTGTGTGAGTATTATTCAGCACTTACGGGTAACATAGTTCGGTAAAATAGAAGTCCAGACTTGGTTGACCAAAGTCCAAAGTTGACAGCCCTAGATTCCACGCTCATTCACTGCGTCATCAATCTACGCTTTTGTTATTGTTTTGAAGAGGTTAGCCATTCCTAGCGGCGAAAAATATTGTACCTTTAAAGGGACATTGTGTAGGAATTTCTCCCATCTAGTGGTGAAATTGTATTTTGCATTCAAACGAATAATGCTCTCCAGCGCCTCACTTTTTCAAATGCGCGTTGCATCTACGGTAGCCGTTATGTACCTAAAAGCTATGACAGGATGTCTTATAATAGCACTTCGAGTTTTTCTTCGGGTGAACATGTTTGTTATTTAAAACAAACTGAAACTTGAAACAACGAAAAAAAGAATGTTACAGTATGAACTACTGACTGTCAAAAACATTAACTATGGTAATTAGTAGAAATGCCTTCTTTACTCGTTATATTTTTTGAAGTATGTGCATTGTTAGATATCATCATCATCAGAGCCTTCTCTAACGTTACTTTACTCAATAGGTGCTATTCATCAAAGAGCCTGTTTAACTTTTAACTATAAATGTTCGACTGTCTATATAATAAAGTACACAACCAAGCAATGAAAAAAAAGCTTGTAATTAAGACCGTGACATTGACTTACCTGTCGAGAAGAAAGCAGGAAACTTCAGGGTCTCTTTTGAAAGCTTTCTCCTGCATTAGCTATCCTGACAGTAACCCTTGTTTTTGTAATCTCCGGTCACGTTTCCTTTTACGATCTATTTTGGACTTTTTCGACGACGAGGACTCCTTATCCTGTGACTCATATGTATGTATGAATGAACGGTGTATAAATAACCGTGCAGTGCAGCCTTTTAAACTTGCCGCGGCAGTGACAAGCGCCTCTCACTGCTCTGCTCCTCCGCTTCTGCTGGCTTCAGTCACGTGACGCTGGCTCTGAACGAAACGCGTTGTGGAAACGCGTTGGCCTAGTACTTTTTGTCCCTCTCTGCTATTATAGTTTTTCAAGATGGCGGAACTACATGGAAGCCTCCGTGGACTTACCCGTCCCATGTATATAAAGATAATAAATTCTTCGTTTACGAGGATTAGTCTGAACATTGGCATAGGTATTTGTACACCATTGAGGGCATATTTATGAATAAAAATATAGATTTTAGATAATAAAATACCTAAAAAGCTACACATTGTCCCTTTAACAAAAGGCTGTATCAATTAATTCTGTAAACTTAATATTTTTTATTTTATTTTGTGAAAACAACACAAAAACTTGTGATGCTGACAGACGTTGGATGATCGTATCTGTCAGAGGAATCTTGGGTGTTGATGAGGATTCAGTGATCAATAGTGTGATAGATCGCCTCTTCTTGAACAGAATCCGCTGTAAAACTCAGATACACGTGACTCCGTCTACTGGTGTTCAGTTCTGTGTAGATCTGATCTTGTGTTTGTGCTGAAACAACATCTATGTAGTAGGAGTCTGTGTCGAGCTTTGGATGAGCCTGGAAGCCTTATTCTCTGGTAGTCATCCTAAAATAAATAAATATAATTTATAAATTATAAGCAGATAACGGCTAATATATAATAAACACTGACTGGCCCAAAAAATAAAATAAAAAAAATCACTATTTGGATTTAAATCTGCAAAAATGATCCAATCATAGACTCTTAATATGCTTGGATCATTATCGCAGTGATTATTATGTTTCTAGGATGTTATATGTTTGGCAACAGTTTTTCTAACCCTAATTGATGGAGTGTGTAGCTTTTCCTTTTTTTAAACATGTAGGAAGACACATCATGGCCATATTCCAGGATTACAATGTCAAGATTCATCAGGCTCAGATTGTGAAAGAATGGTTTGGAGGAGCATGAAGAATCATTTCCACACATGGATCGGCTCCTCTGAGTCCAGAGTTTAAAAGTCTTTAGGTTGTGCTGGAGGAGACTTTATAGAGTGCTGGACTCTTGTCAATACAAGATCCTGACCAAAAACATCACAACATTTATTCCCATTAAGTGATGAATCTTGATATTGTCATCCTGGAATATGGCCCTGATGTGTATAAAAATAGTATCTCAATGATTCTAAAATAACACTGATGTTAAAACAACGTTATTAATTATGAATGAGATTTGCTGTCGTCGCTGCACTGGGTTTGATATTGTCCTTCGGTGAGGAGCAGAACCTGATAAGAACATAGCGATTTAATTATCGATTTATTGAACTCTTGCAGAACTTCAACAGAAGATGTTTTGAAGAAAGACATGTTCTGTTAGCGCTGTATCTCACCTGAGTTACTGCCACTGCTGTGCTTGAGGACTTGAGGAACACGAAAAGCAGAGCGCCAACACACATCAAAGCCACCATCACCATGACCTGGAGTAACACTCTGTAGATGCAAACCCACGATGAGTTGACTGAGAAAAGCAAACCACATGTGTGTGTGTGTGTGTGTGTGTGTGTGTGTGTGTGTGTGTGTGTGTGTGTGTGTGTGTGTGTGTGTGTGTGTGTGTGTGTGTGTGAGAGAGACAGAGTGTGTACTTGTACAACTATCTTTGTGAGGACCAGTTTGAGTGTTAGACCACTGGAGTGAGGACACAGAGAGTAAAGTGAGGACATGTTGGCCGGTCCTCACTCTCTGAGAGCCTATAAAGGCCTGTTTGAGGGTCAAGACTTGGTTTTAGGGATAAGGTTATAATGAGGTTAAGGGTCGGTTTAGGGTCAGGGGTCGGGTTAGGCACTTAGTTGTGATGGGTAAGGTTAGGGTAGCGGCTAGAGATTGCATTGTGTTAATGAATGTCCTCATAAAGATAGATGTACAAGAATGTGTGTGTGTGTGTGTGTGTGTGTGTGTGTGTGAGAGAGAGAGAGAGAGAGAGAGAGAGAGAGAGTGTGTGTGTGTGTGTGTGTGTGTGTGTGTGTGTGTGTGTGTGTGTGTGTGTGTGTGTGTGTGTGTGTGTGTGTGTGTGTGTGTGTGTGTGTGTGTGTGTGTGTGTGTTATAGAGTTACACGTCCCTAATGCACATGGATAATCACAAACACAGTGTCAGATGTATGATCTGAGTAACAGCTCCCTCTTCAGGGCAGTGGAGGTAAAGTCTGGCCATCCTCAATGTTACACCATCCATCATTCATTTGTTTATTCTTCCATCCATCCACAAATTCATCAATCCACCCATCTATACATTCAGTCATCCATCCGTCTAAACCTTCATCCATCCATGACAGTAAGTTTCCCTTCACACTGAAAGTTGCTTTTGATATGTGTTATGTAAGCTCTGTGGTCGTGCTTTTAGATATTTTTAACCAATCCTTTATAGAGACTGTTTTATCTTTTGGTAGCAAGTGGTTTCATGTGGGTTGTCCCTGTCTCGGCATGGGGCAGTTCTTATACTTTAAAAAGAGGATGAAAAAAAACTATATAATAGTTATCAGTGTGTATTTGCAGTTTACTCTCCTTGAGTGTGTTTGCAGCGGCTGAAACTACACAACGGTGAGAGATGCACTTGTTCAGTCATTAATATTGTCTAACTAATGAAGTTACATTAGTAACTTAGTAAACATTTTCTCTCATAAAAGCCTCTGAACATCTGGAGCTCATGTGTTCCTAACGTTGTCTTTAAATATGTTTCAACCGTGGAAGTATTTTTATCATTTTTGCAGTGTTTATAACGCAATAAACGGCTGTTATTATAGTTTTTATGAAATGAATGATGACATATTGTTCTGTTGTGTAATGATTTAGATCCTGTGGTGATGTCACTGATAACTCTTGCTCTGGTGTTTCTGCTCCTGATTCCAGGTCAGTCTCTCCTGTAAATCACACACCAGTTCATCACTGACTAAGAGAACAAGGTTTTGGCTAGTTAGCATGGATCAGTTAGCCCTGCTGTTAGCCACAGGAAAATATAGCACTGGTAAAATATCTACTATAATGTAGGGACATTTCTGTGATTTATTTGTTGCTTCCAAAGTAAATTGTATTATTCAGGATTTTGCTGATCTAATGCTAACTCTGAAGCTGCTAACATTTAGAGAATGGTTTTCATGGTCAGTGTTCAATGTTCTGCATCCTGTGTTTCATCACCTTCTGTCTGATGGCTGTAGGTTTTACACACATATCACATCATAAGTGTAATTCTTCATTTATAAACAACAGTTTTGTAAAGAAAAACAAGTTTTATTAAATGTTTATGGCCCTCTTTAACTCTCAGATGGGCATGTGTGTGAGTCCATCTATAGGTGTTTGTTTCCTATCATTGTTTCCTTGTGAATGTTGTGTTTCAGGAGTTGTTTGTAGCATGTGGGGTGTTGATGATGATTGGGGTGTGAGTTACAGTCCTTCACACATCTGTGCAGTAAATGACTCAACAGTGATTATGAGATGCACTTATAAATACCCTAGAGCATTGGTTCCCAACAGGGGGGTCGCGGCCCACAAGGGGGCCTCAGCGAGCTCTGTGGGGGGTCGCGTCATATTTGGAAAAGTTTTGAGCAATGAGCATTAAATAAAATCATTAACTTTTTTCTGTTAAAAATGTACAAAATGTATATAATGAGCGAGTTCATCATGAATCCATTTTCCAATCTGTGTTTTTGTCTTATCCTGAACCACTATGGTACACCTATAATAAGTGTTTACATTGGGAATATTTAACACTGGTTCGGATCGCTGCCGCTGCGGAGTAGTACAGTACCTGCGTGACTCGTCATAGATGTACACAGAGAGAAGTAGTTCCGGCTACAATGTTCTTCCGAAAGACGCATTATTCTGTTAATAAACGCAAGTTTATTATCGCTCGCTATAGCACCAAAAGCGTAAAAAATAAAGCCTCACATTGATAAAGCCTCACAAATAACATGCAAGTATTGAGGTCCCAGACAGCAGTCATTTAGTAATAGCCTATATTCTTCTTTTTCTTTTTTTTTTACCTACACACCAGTATGAATATTTTTGTTATTGCATTTCAAATAGGGCTAATTTATATGCTACTCCTAAGCCTACGTTTTTAAATTACAAAGGGCCTACTGATGTTTTTGTTATTGTATTTTCAATATTATAGGCTATTATTTGTGCATAAACATATCTGGTTATAGTAAACATACCGTTTGTTTGAAAACAACATATTTTGTCATCCTTGCTGCAAGCTTACAAGAGCGATAATATCATTAAATGTGAAGGGGGGCCCTAAAATATTTTCTTGGGGAAAAGGGGGTCTCAGACAAAAAAAGGTAAACAGAAGTACTGCAACGTCAGACTGAGTCATGTGACACTGAAGGATTCACACATGTACTATTTCAGATTCATCACTGATAAACCTGTTGGAAAATACAGTGGTAATCCAGGAGTGACTCTTACTGTCACAGGTGACTCTGATGAGTTTCATCTCTTCTTCTGCATTATGTTGAATAATAATCAGTGTATGACAGCAGCACTAGATATAATGTGTGTGTTGTGTTCAGATCTTCAGGTGGAGTCTCCTGAGAGAGTGACAGAGGGAGATCCAGTCAATCTGAGATGTAAAAGCAGCTGCGCTCCGACTGACAGAGACACATTCATCTGGTACAGAAACTCACAGATGATATTAACTAACCTCAGTAACACACTCCTCCTCAACCCAGTGAGAAGAGAGGATTCAGGCAGATACAGCTGTGGTGTAGACGGACACACTCTCATCTCTCCTGCTGTTCAGCTCAATGTCATGTGTGAGTGTCTGTTTTATTTAGTGTATAATATAATTATACAGTTCAGAGGGGGTGCTAAGAACATTTTTAAATGCATCAATAACTTAAACACCCTGCATTTATTGCATTTTATGTATTTTCCATTAAACCACAAAGATATACATTTAAAATGTTACATTGTAAATGAGTTATTAGGCAGATGTTATCAATCTCTCTGAACATCTTTGTTATTTCCTCATCAGTGCTTTGAATAATGGTTTATTGAAACCTGCAGACTGACAATCAGTGGCGGATACAGAACGTCATTAATAGGAGGGCCTGGTGAATATACGGAGGGGCCTCGGTTTTTTAAGCTTATATTACCCAGTGGCGTAACTTTGCTAAATCAGGTATATGTACAACATTGCGATGTCCAGCAATCGATTTAAATAGTAGGCTACATGGGGTTTAATTTGTCGTTTAATGAGATGTAGCCTAATATATGTTGTCTATGCCGAGAATTTTCGAGTGACTAAATACATATATACGCCTATTTGGACAACGTATACCTTAATGGTCCTTTGGTAGAACTTTTGCCAACCGTGTCAGAGGTTCTGGGTTCTAAACCGCACTCGTATAGTTTTTTTTTTCTCGTATCGTTTTTTTTCCTCATCAAAACCGATTATGTTCATCAGTGGTTGTATATCAAGCAGGGACACGTTTGTGTGCATTATGTTTTGTGATTTCACCAGAACGAATAGAGAGTATCCGCAACGGATTGAAGCGCGCGTCCGAGTGAAGACAATGCGGTGTGCGCACGAGCCACACGAGAAAACACAGTATCCGCGCCACTGATCGCAGCGGCAACGAGCACTTTGATCACTTGATTTAAAAAACTAATTTCAGCGCTAGATCGTCTCTTATTTAAAAAAGAAACGAAATTAATTGTTTTTATTAATCTGATTTGGGTGGTCCACCCATAAATCCACGCCTGCCCGTAGACATATGCATCTATGTATTTATTATGTCTATGTCAGGATTCTGCCCTGTCAGCTTTGTCTGTGTTGTCTTTGTTTCATGTCTCTATGTTTGTGATGTGCTTAAACACATGACTTTGTCTTTGTTTGTGTTGGCCATGTGCTCCTCTGTTCCTGCCTCCTTGTTTCCCGGTACCACGCTCCCTTGTCTAGTTGAGTCCTCATTTGTCTGAGTGTTGTCACCTGTTCCTCATGTTCTCTGCTCCCTTGTTTGAGTCCTTGTTTACCTGAGTGTGCTCACCTGTGCCTCTTGTTCTTAGCTCCCTTTATATATGTGCTCTTTCCCTCATGTGTTGCCAGTTCGTTAGATGTTGTGCTACTGTGTACTTCTGTGTTACATTGTTTGGTGTTGATTCGTCACTCTTGTCTGTGCTCTTTCACCCAGCTCCTGTACCTGAGTTTCCTTGTGGAGTTATTTCCTCAATCTAGTCTGTGTATCCAGGCTTCTGGAGGTCGTTTGGAATTTCGTTATCCAGTTCCAGTTTGCACACGCGCTGGGTTTATCTGTCACTCTTCCTCTCCTGAGATCAGTTATCCTGGTTGTCCACCAGCTATACGTGGTGTTTTGAGTATAACCCCTGTTTCTGCTTGTCTACAATAAACTGCTTGCTTGCGTTTGGATCTGCGACTCTCATTCTGACAGAACGAATCGACCACATTTTGTCATCTGTCAACTGTTTGTCAATAAACCTGTTAACACTTGTTCTGCATTTGAGTCCTCCTTCATAGATCCGTGACAGTCTATGGAACAGATAATGAGGGCTTTAAAACTGCAGTGAGCTAAATGAAGGAACGAGTTTGTGCTTTTAAAACTGTGAACAAAATAGAAAAGAGCGCAGCTTGTCAAGATGAAAAAACTGGAAAAACAGACGAGGCATCAAGATGTCTGAGTAATGCATTATGTTTAGATAACAAACCTATATTTTTTTTAACAACCTATTTTTCATCACCACTTCACTAGGGTGTAGAATTTATATTAAAGGGATACTTCAGGATTTAGCATTAAGCTTTGTATTAGTAGAAAACCTGTAGTATTTTCAAATTACCATGCTTTCCACCCTCATATCCCCCTGAGACGAGAGATTTATGTATTTTTTGTCTGGAAAAAATCCTCAGATGACGCAAAAATCGTCATTTTGCGTCATCGGAGGATTTTTTGGCCAGAGGCGAGAGACTACAGCCAGTAGGAGGAGCTGTCCCGCATGTGTTCAGCCCGGCAATAGAGGGATCTCACTCACAGAATGTACACATAGTATCAGCCGTCTTTTTTTGGAAGCTAAGCTAGCAGGCTCTTGTTCTGTGGAGAAAGCTGAGTAATAGGGGTTACCATCCTCTTTTTCCCGGACATGTCCGGCCGTCGAGATCGTCCAAAATGTCCGGGATTCGGCTTTTGCTTTCTGCAGTCGCCATTCATTATTTACATGCACACCTTTTGTTTCAATCTAACTGAATTCATTCCGATTGGTGAATCTGAATGTAGTGTTTACATGAACGCTAAACAAGTGATCGGTTGATGTGCGTTTTAACATTGCTAAGAAAATTCCCGCTCCTCCGTGAGAGATATGAGACTGGCTCATCAGTAATCACGCCACCGGCCTCGCGCCGTTCTCCCGCGCCCCTCAGCCTCGTCCTGCTCGTCGTTCTCCCGCGGCCCTCAGCCTCGTCCTGCTCGCCGTTCTCCCGCGCCCCTCAGCCTCGTCCTGCTCACCACAGTAAACATGATGAATTGCGACTGTAGAACGCAAAAGCCGAATCCCGGACATTTTGGGCGATCTCGAAAACCCGTGCAGACTCGTCACGGAGACTCACTAGTAGCCTAGCCTTGTTGTTGTTTAACTGCGCTCTCTTACTGGTAGGCGTGGCTTGGGAGTGGCCTCCTAGGGCAGCGAAGCAAGTGCATTCTGGGAGTTGTTGTCTTTCATCCACATAAGCCCAAAAAATTTTTTGGGGCTTTTCTCAGTCTAGAAAGCTCCAAATTCAAAAATAATTTCATATTTCTTCTACATAAATGACCCATTTTAAATACACATTCATCTTTCCAGAGGTGAAGTATCCCTTTAAGTGCAAGAATTTATATTAAAATCTTTATTATTTGACATTTATAATATGAGTGAATCTTCACAAATATCAGGGGCATTTGACAATAATCAGGGGCTTTATGCAAGTAGAGATCCAGACTGCGACCAAATTGCGACAAGAAGTCGCACTGGTGTGACCACCACGTTGTCCAGTTGATAAGAGCTGTGTTGTAGCAAAAACAATAACTAACAAAACAGCATCAGGCGAGACATCAGGATTCAAATTGTCCTTAAAAGATATTTATTTCTTGCAAGAATGTTCCCAGTCCATCCACAGTCCAGCTGCAGGCGGAGTGAGACACTTCAGAGGTGCTTGGCTGGCAGTTTTATAATGTTCTCCTCAAAGCTATCTCTTACAGCCCCCCCAAACAAAAGAAACAGAGGAACCCCTGTGACTCCCCTAACCCCTCCCCAGCCCGGGAATCTTCTCACCTCTGAAGTCTCACACACAACCTTTCCAGCTGTATCAACATCATAAAAGAAACTCAAAATACAGCCAAATGAATGTATGGCATTCATTTGTTAAATCATTGAAAATAAAATACAAAGAAAAGATTAAAAATATTTCCACAACAGCTGCAACTACATACGAGAAAGTGAAACGAAACTGCGCTATTCGTTTGAGCTGTGGCGAGCGAACCGTTTAGTGCAGCGCGAGCTCAGAACAGGTTTACTCGTGGGCCGATCGCAATCACGTGATACTGTTATTACACAGCGCTGGGAAATCCAGTGAAAAAGTGTTCGAATTCACAGCAGAATTAATAATATCGCAGCGAGATCTAATTGGAAGATTTCAGAATTCTATTATAACCTGGCCTGGATCTACTGTACGGGCAATCTGGGCACATGCCCAGGGGCCCTTGCGCAGAGAGGGGTCCTCCGTGATGGGAGTTTTTTTTTAAATATAAAGGTGAATGAAAATACCTTATATTTATAAATGTATATCTCGAGATCCCCTCGCTCAATATTCCCCAAACTCTAATCGATCATAATGCTGGAAGAGGCCTTTCGAGCAAGCCCACCCACGAGGTCCAGGGTCCCGGGTCCCAGAGTTATAGTTGTTCAGATTTGGGGGTCCCAGCCAACGGTGATCCGGTAGGGGGTGTCCTCGAGGCCCGTCACTCTCGCGTTCGAGCAAGGGTCCCCGTGTGACCTCCTCACCCGAATTTGAGCTCTCTGTCGGCCGCCATTTTGAAGCGCGCCCGGTGGTTTTAGGCTAATATCTTAGCGAAAACACCACCAAAAATTCTGATTCAAAATTCTGAAATTCTGGTGCCTTTGGAGGGTGTGGTTGTTAGGTAGGGGAGAGGGGGCCATGAGCTTCAGTGCCCAGGGGCCCCTGGGGGTACTAATACAGCCTTGATTATAACCCACACACGTCAGATCAAACAGCGCTGATGTTAAAACCAGGACAACCTTAGAAGCTTTCACCCAACTCGGAAAAGGCAAAGCCAATTACAAACTCTATCGCAACATTTATTCCCTAATCACTTCCATTTGTTTAATTAATAAAATATATTGGAAGTAAATTCATTATGGATCATTACAAATACTTGTTTTAAAAGTACCCAGTAGTCACATAGTGAGAAAAAAGAAAATCTGTATAAAAAAAAAGATGCATCGAAAATCGTTTTATCATCGCAGTCCTCAGAATCGCGATCGAATCGAATCGTGAGATGCCTAGAGATTCCCAGCCCTAATACAGAGTGGACACTTCTACTGTCAGGCTCACAATCAACATCTCAGAGATCAGACGCTGTAACTGTCACAGATGAAGGTTTTATTTTATAAAGAGTTCAAGACAGTTATGCAGCTTTGAGAGTTAATCTGAACTCAAATTCTTCATCTTTCAGTGCATCCTGGTCATGGCTGGCTCGTCGGGTTGGGGATCACTGTGGCATGTTTAGGACTCTTCATCATCATCATCATCATCATTCTGTTTATAATGTAAGTTTGATTAAAATCATTCTCAATTACAGTGAGTGAATGCAATTCTCTTTCAGACTAGTGCAGGTGGAAATGCCCGTTATACACAAACGTTATAAACGTCACAAACGTCACAAGCATCATGTGTGAGTTCATGATGGTTCAGTAATTGTGACATTAAATCCTCTAAACATTGACTGTGATTTCTGCTTTAGACCCTCCACAGAATTTCTTAGTGTCATTCTTAGTTTGTAGATTTAATTATGATCTTCTCCCTCTTTCAGATCATAGTAATGTTGGTTTGCTCGTCTGGGCAGTGATCGCAGTGGCATGTGCAATATTCACTATCATGATCACCATCATACTATATGCACTGTAAATAAAAATGTATCAACAAAGAGTAATATAATTTGCTTTTAGACTAATGCAAAAGTATATTTGAAAATTGCACAAAACAATGAAATTACTTGTTTCCGTTTCTTTTTAACAGTCGGAAGAAAAGGATAAACTGTAGATCTGCAATACAGGAGTATGAGGTGAGATGGCCAAAGAACCACAGAATGATACTAATAAATCAATTACAGCTTCTTTGTACATGTAGAACACATATATTGTCACGTACTGCTCTGAGACACGAATCTTGAGGATCCAAATGCAGTTTATTTGAACAGAGGGTAATCCAAAGACATAATCCAGAAAACAGGCCAGAGGTCAAAAAAAGATCGGGTAATCAGTCCAAACAATAACAGGGTCACAGGGGTCACAGGGTCGCAGGGGTCACAGGGACACAGGGACACAGGGTAACAGGGTCGCAAGGGTCGCAGGGTAACAGGGTCGCAAGGGTCGCAGGGTAACAGGGACACAGGGTCGCAGGGTAACAGGGTCGCAAGGTCGCAAGGGTCGATGGGTAACAGGGACACAGGGACACAGGGACACAGGGTCACAGGGTCACAGGGTAACAGGGACACAGGGACACAGGGACACAGGGTCACAGGGTAACAGGGACACAGGGTCGCAGGGTAACAGGGTCGCAAGGGTCGCAGGGTAACAGGGACACAGGGTCGCAGGGGTCACAGGGGTCGCAGGGTCACAAGGGTCGCAGGGTCACAAGGGTCGCAGGGTAACGGGGACACAGGATCGCAGGGGTCACAGGGTTGCAGGGACACAGGGTTGCAGGGTCACAGGGTCGCAGGGGTCACAGGGTCGCAGGGGTCACAGGGGTAACAGGGTAGCAGGGACACAGGGTCGCAGGGTAACAGGGTCGCAGGGGTCACAGGGTAACGGACACAGGGTCGAAGGGGTCACAGCGGTCACATGATAACAGGGTCACAAGGGGTAACAGGGTCACAGGGACACAGGGTAACAGGGACACAGGGTCACAGGGGTTGCAGGGGTCACAGGGGACACAGGGTCGCGGGGTCACAGGATAACAGGGACACAGGGGTCACAGGGGACACAGGCAAAAAGGAAAATCCAAGAACACAGGAATAACAGACAAATGCTCAGAATTGCAGTACAAACACTAAACAAGACTTTGCAGAGAATGAATGTGAAAACCAGGCTATTATAGGGTGAGTAAACAAGGTAATGAGACACAGGTGAAAGTGATAATGGATGATAGTCTGAGCTGAGGATTATGGGGAATGGAGTCTGTGGATGTGTGGTGATTGTCCGGGTTGGTTGATGGTAATCCCAGGCACTCTCACTGGTGATCATTACACACATATATATATATATACTCAGGATTGTACATGGTTTGATGAGTAGAGACTGTGGAGTGATTACACTTTTGGTTGTCATGGTAATAATTTATCTTTTTTTCCAAAATTTAAAATGGTGATTCCTTCTCTCTGTTCTCCTGTAGAACGATCCCAGACCTGATCCCAGTGAAGGCACATATGCAGCTCTTGACCAGTACAGATCATCTGACGTCTACGACACGCTCACAGTAAGAGAAATATCAAAATCTACATGTGCAAAAGAGTTTGTGCATTCAAAAGTCAGATAATAAATAATCAATGTGTTTTTGCCATAGACTGTCCATCCCAGACCTGCTATTCCCCAGTCGGGCTCTTCTGAATATAAGAATCTGTCAGTAAGTTTCTCAAGTCTTCTCAATTTCATCAGCAAACAAAAAAAAATTTCCTCAGTAGTCAATCAACTAGTCAACAGATACTAAACAGTCTTTTCTTTCTGTTGCAAGATGGATTATATGAGTCGTTTCACTGACAGAAATATATATTTTTTCCGGGATGAGGAGGAGGGTGGAGGAGGGAGGGGGAGGGGATGGGATGAGGAGGAGGAGGGAGGAGGGAGGGGGAGGGGACGGGATGAGGAGGAGGAGGGTGGAGGAGGAGGAGGAGGGAGGGGGAGGGATGAGGAGGAGGAGGGATGAGGAGGAGGGAGGGTCGAGCTAGCCTCCGTTTTGTTTGACAATACTTTGAACGTCCACAAGAAGTGACATCACCCAGCATCGCTTAGAGCAGCTTTAATATTTGGGCTATTCCCAAATATTAAAGTATTAAATATACAGTGGATAAAATGAAAGCTTTGATGAACACCTCAGTCTATTAAAGTCTCCAGTGATGATTATTTGTAGAGCAACTTCTGTGTACGTGTGTTAAGACGAGGTCAATCATGTTGGTTTAATACGGTTGACTAAAATAACATTTTACGGAGCTCCTAAAGTCACATGATGGTGGAAATTATATTTCTATGCTTTTGCGTTTTCTCTCAAACCCTTTGCATTACTCATGCATGCAACTTTTGCGAGCATTGAAATATAATTTCTCCCCCCATCTCATACTTTTGAATCTCCATGTCCTTTTAGGGGTTTTGCAGTGCTCGAATTGAGGGGGGGCTGGGGGGATCCGGGACCCCCCATAAGGTATTAGGGACCCCCCATAAGAAGTAAAAAATAGAATTAGGGGGGTCCCTCGGATATTTTTATTTTAGTAAAAATAATAATGACAAATCAAAATAAATGCATGCAAAGGATACAGTAAATATCATGAATTGATTATTTACAATAATTTATTTTAAGTGTGTTTATAGGCTAGTTGTCATGTCTCTTTAAAATGTAAACGCCCCGCCTAAAGAGCGCTGTGCGCGCGCATGACATCGTCGACTGACAGGACTGTTTGTTTGGCGCCGCTCCGGTGAAGCTAATTTTAGCTTTTAAAATATGGAGAAAAATAAACCTCCACTCGCAGTCGGGAAGAGAAAGCTTCTTACTGACTTTTTTGAGGGGTAATTGTCTCTCGCTATATATCTTTCTACTTTATATCTAACAGTTATCCACTCCATGTCGGGGCTTTTATATTCCTAGCATATATTGGAAACATTTGGCTTACGTTACTATTTTTTTCATAATTAACAGTCCTGGTTCTACAGGAGTGCTAGTGCTAGAGATCTCGATGAAGATGGATAACAGATTTTTAGTAATTATAAAGGGAGCGCTCGTTGTGCGCTTTCTAATATCCATTCAGAATTTGTATTTATTTGTATATGACTTGTTTTTCATGCTGCTAGGACCAAAGGCTGTATAAACACGGCAAAGTTTTGGGAATTACATACGCATTTATGCGGGATTCACTCTTGAAATAGCAATGATTTATTTTGATTGCCATAGTATTGTTTGTTTATGAATAAAGCAGCCTTTTTCACTGAAATGGTTGAATAGTCTTCTGACTCACTCACTCATGACAGTGCTTTGCCGCCACCTACTGGACGTAACTATTTAAAAATCGTATGTGCTGAAATAGTTGAAAAATCCCAACCAACACACAGGCTGACAGCCTGTTTTGCCACAATTTATAATAAACAAGTTTCATGCATTTAATCAAGTCTTTTGGAACAAACATTATCACAGTGTCACATCAATCATCCAGTTGTTTTTAGGGTAAATACTACATTGGTAAATAAAGCTAGAATCATTCTGTTGGATGTACACTATTCAAAAATTCAAGAGTCTCTTCTGTTCACCAAGCCTGCATTGATTTGATCCAAAATACAGTAAAAACAGTAATATTATGAAATATTATTACAATGTAAAATAATAATACAATAAAATATAATTTATTTCTGTGATCAAAGCTGAATTTTCACCATCGTTACTCCAAGTGTTCATCACATGATCCTTCAGAAATCCTAATATGATGATTTGATGCTCAACAAACATTTATGATTAATATCAATGTTGAAAACCGTTATTTACAGTATTTAAAAAATAAATAATTTGATGAATAGAAAGTTTATCTGAAATATAAACTTTTGTAGTATTATACACTACCATTCAAAAGCTTGCGGTTAGAATTTATAAAAAAATGTTGGGAAAGAAATTAATACTTTTATTCAGTACGGTTGCATTTAATTGATCAAAAGTGACAGTAAAGACATGTATAATGTAACAGAAGATTCTGTTTCAAATAAATGCTGTTCTTTTGAACTTTCTATTCATCAAAAAATCCTGAAAATAAAATGTATGACGGTTTTGGCTTGCTCAGTTGGGAATATTTTGGGGATATTTAATTTTATTCTAGCCCTGGTATATTTGCCATAGCTGCCCTTTTGGGTCTGCTGCTTTGTCACCCTCTAAATCCATATTACTCAAGTAAGTAATTTAAAAGAAGAGATATATATATATATGTATGTGAATTCAAGCGTTTTTAATAAATAGTATATATTTATGCATATTATGATCAAATATATTGTATATTTTGTATAAAGTGTATATTGCGAGACTAACCAACCCCCCGCCCAAGAAAACTTGGGGACCCCCCATAAGACTTGACTCAATTCGAGCACTGGGGTTTTGTATTAAGCAATATTAGCTAAGAATTAATTTTGATTGATGATGTACATTGAGACACATTGGGCTGTGCAGAGGTGGAAAGAGTACTGAAAATTTGTACTCAAGTACAAGTACCGTTACATTGCTGAAATAATACTCAATTACAAGTAAAAGTACTGGTGTCAAAAAAGTACTTAAGTAAAAGTACAAATTACTCTTCTCAAAAACTACTCAGAGTACTAGTTACTTTTTAGCTGGCGATAGTTAATGTATTACCAATAAATATTCAACCAAATCATAGATTTATGTAGAAAATAGCTACTTTTAACACATTTTTACCTTATTGTCGAAGGACATTAATTAGTGGTCATGATACTGGAATTTCTATGACACCTTGAAATATGTCAATATTCAGTAGGCCTAGCCTATAATTTTTAATACCATCAGGAAAACTACCACATACTAAATATTTTAATATCTACATTTTGTCCATCCATTTTGTCAAGGCAATCATTATTTTCAAGCATCGAAAAGCACAACACTAATTGTAACAGTAATCTATTCAATGGAAAAGTTTAATTCAAGTCTTCTGAAGAGACACGTCCACTTTATACGGTGAGATTTTAATTTAGGCTTTTGTTTACATATTTAAACATTGATCTATAACCATTACAATAATCTAACTTAAATATTTACTCACTCAGTGTATTTGTCTTTACAATAGGGTAACGTTAACTGTTGCAATAGCTCACTCACAGCACAAGGAAGCTGGATTTCAAACTGAATTTAATTTGCAAAAAAGACTAGATTTTTCATAACTTTTGACAACGTTTAATTCAAGAGCATGGAGAGATTGGAGCTGGACGTCATTTGAGTCTGCAGTGAGAACCACTTGGAGAGATTTGCGATTGCACATGATATGACACACAGTCCGAGAGCGCGCACACAATATCCGAGTCCAGTTCATTCGTATATTTGAGAGCTCGCGTCCAGTTTTCTGCGATTACATGAATGTGCCCTCGCGTTATAATATTGCACTCGTGACATTTGACATTAAAATATGCCATAGAAACTTGCAGGTATTAATAAAAATTATGCGTAATGGGCCTACCTGCAATCCCGCGCTGAGAGGAGGCGGGTGTCTCAAACTCGCTGTCGTTGAGATGAGAGAATGAGAACGCGCAGCTGGTATCGTATCAGTGTAGGCCTATACTGCAGA
>NW_028118047.1:0-26518 GCF_965113295.1 Leuciscus leuciscus
TTATGAAGCACCATACAGTGCTGAAAGGTATTTAGTAGTGGGAGGGGCGCCCCGCCCTCTACCACTATAAAGTCCAGAGGGACCACGCCCTCAAGCACTCTGTAGTTGCAGAGGGAACAGAGACAGTTGTCATTTCAATTCGCCTGATGAGAACCTTGGGAAAGTTCGAAACGCGTCGCGAGAGTGCCTGAATGACACAAAACCGTAAAAATGAGTACAGCTGCCATCATTTTGAAGGTGGGTGATGTAGCAGAGCTCTGGAAAATTTTCTCTTCAGCCCATACAGGCGTCGAGTTGGTTAAAATGGCCGCCATCATTGGTGCGGGTGATGTTGCAGAGCCACATGATTTTTTCTCCGTCCACTGTGACGTCGAGCGTCTCCTCATGTCCATACAGACGTGAGTTATATGCCCCTCACCACATCTGACTAAAACCTACCATTAGTTTTTTCATTAAATTAAACCCTTGTTGGTATAAACCACGGCAATATAGCCCGTTTGATTTGAACCCTGGCGATTTTAGCCCTCTATTTTTTTATTTAATAATTATATATGTATCTCTCTAGGGTGTGACCATTCTCCTTTCTGGGCCTGTGGTGTCCTTTAGTGGTCAGTAGAAAGTAGGCCAGTGCACAGCCATTTCTGGGGCCTTCGGGCCCTAGATCTTGGATTTTTCATTCCCCTAACCAAGCCCGTGCCACCGCCTCTGAGCTTTTGGATTGCCCTTCGTCTGGATTGGATTGTGTGTGATGTCTGTGAGTGTATGTGTATGATTATTAAATATTAAAATTAAAAACAAATTTATTGATAGTGAAAAAACTATTTATGAAGCACCATACAGTGCTGAAAGGTATTTAGTAGTGGGAGGGGCGCCCCGCCCTCTACCACTATAAAGTCCAGAGGGACCACGCCCTCAAGCACTCTGTAGTTGCAGAGGGAACAGAGACAGTTGTCATTTCAATTCGCCTGATGAGAACCTTGGGAAAGTTCGAAACGCGTCGCGAGAGTGCCTGAATGACACAAAACCGTAAAAATGAGTACAGCTGCCATCATTTTGAAGGTGGGTGATGTAGCAGAGCTCTGGAAAATTTTCTCTTCAGCCCATACAGGCGTCGAGTTGGTTAAAATGGCCGCCATCATTGGTGCGGGTGATGTTGCAGAGCCACATGATTTTTTCTCCGTCCACTGTGACGTCGAGCGTCTCCTCATGTCCATACAGACGTGAGTTATATGCCCCTCACCACATCTGACTAAAACCTACCATTAGTTTTTTCATTAAATTAAACCCTTGTTGGTATAAACCACGGCAATATAGCCCGTTTGATTTGAACCCTGGCGATTTTAGCCCTCTATTTTTTTATTTAATAATTATATATGTATCTCTCTAGGGTGTGACCATTCTCCTTTCTGGGCCTGTGGTGTCCTTTAGTGGTCAGTAGAAAGTAGGCCAGTGCACAGCCATTTCTGGGGCCTTCGGGCCCTAGATCTTGGATTTTTCATTCCTCTAACCCTAACCCTAACCCTATCTATCCATCCATCCATCCATCCATCCATCCATCCATCCATCCATCCATCCATCCATCCATCACTCCATCCATCAATCTATCTATAGAAATAGACACTTACCTGTCAGCATTGGTGCTGTTTCAGCACTCGTGCTGATATGCACGGCAAATGCAACCATTTTGCATTGACAGGTGAACAGCTGGGGGAAAACTCAAGTTCAGTTTGCGTCAGGGCGTCTGCATGGATGCAGGGTCAAAGGCCAAAGGCCTGGCACGCTACCTCACCTAACCAGCTAAACCTACCCACCACCTGCACAAAAAAACAGAAAACAAAACCAAAAAACACTGACCACTGGCGGGACCTACACAGACCCTACCCAAAATATACCAGGATAGACCACCCCTATATAAAATAACCCTAGATACAACAGCAATTTATAAAATAGACCCCTGTTAAAAAAAAACAAATCTAAAAAATAAAGTGCAGTACCGTGTCTACACACCTGGTGGCGCTAGAGGCGCACCAAACCACCACCAGTCGACTAGCCATACATCAATTACTATATAAACCAAGTTTCGTACAGATAAAACACACCGTTGCAGATATATGGACAGTTAAGATTCGGCCAATCAGATGCCCTTTATGCAAATGAGGGTGGTTACTAATGAGGGTGAAAGTCGTTTTTACCTCCCTACCTATATGCCATTTTAACCCTAACCTAACCATAGCCCCAAACTAACCCTAAACCCAAACTAACCATTAGTCCAAAGACTACTTTCAATATTTAACACAAAACAATAAAAAAATATGAACAAACAGTCGATCAAACTCATCTATCCATCTATCCATCTATCCATCTATCCATCTATCTATCCATCCATCCATCCATCACTCCATCACTCCATCACTCCATCCATCCATGTATAACACAGGCCTAAAAACATTCACTTTTTCAAACAAAAACTTTTTTTTTTTTAACAAAAAGTTGTTTAAACTCATGTATCTATATATTCATCTATTCATCTATCTATCTATTTATCTATCTATCCATCCATCCATCCATCCATCCATCACTCCATCCATCCATGTATAACACAGGCCTAAAAACATTCACTTTTTCAAACAAAAACATATTTTTTTTAACAAAAAGTGGTTTAAACTCATGTATCTATATATTCATCTATTCATCTATCTATCCATCCATCCATCCATCCATCCATCACTCCATCACTCCATCCATCAATGTAACACAGGCCTAAAAAACATTCACTTTTTCAAACAAAAACTTTTTTTTTAACAAAAACATTTTTTTTAACAAAAAGTTGTTTCAACTCATGTACCTATCTATCCATCCATCCATCCATCCATCCATCCATCCATCCATCCATCCATCCATCCATCCATCCATCCATCACTCCATCCATCAATCTATCTATAGAAATAGACACTTACCTGTCAGCATTGGTGCTGTTTCAGCACTCGTGCTGATATGCACGGCAAATGCAACCATTTTGCATTGACAGGTGAACAGCTGGGGGAAAACTCAAGTTCAGTTTGCGTCAGGGCGTCTGCATGGATGCAGGGTCAAAGGCCAAAGGCCTGGCACGCTACCTCACCTAACCAGCTAAACCTACCCACCACCTGCACAAAAAAACAGAAAACAAAACCAAAAAACACTGACCACTGGCGGGACCTACACAGACCCTACCCAAAATATACCAGGATAGACCACCCCTATATAAAATAACCCTAGATACAACAGCAATTTATAAAATAGACCCCTGTTAAAAAAAAACAAATCTAAAAAATAAAGTGCAGTACCGTGTCTACACACCTGGTGGCGCTAGAGGCGCACCAAACCACCACCAGTCGACTAGCCATACATCAATTACTATATAAACCAAGTTTCGTACAGATAAAACACACCGTTGCAGATATATGGACAGTTAAGATTCGGCCAATCAGATGCCCTTTATGCAAATGAGGGTGGTTACTAATGAGGGTGAAAGTCGTTTTTACCTCCCTACCTATATGCCATTTTAACCCTAACCTAACCATAGCCCCAAACTAACCCTAAACCCAAACTAACCATTAGTCCAAAGACTACTTTCAATATTTAACACAAAACAATAAAAAAATATGAACAAACAGTCGATCAAACTCATCTATCCATCTATCCATCTATCCATCTATCCATCTATCTATCCATCCATCCATCCATCACTCCATCACTCCATCACTCCATCCATCCATGTATAACACAGGCCTAAAAACATTCACTTTTTCAAACAAAAACTTTTTTTTTTTTAACAAAAAGTTGTTTAAACTCATGTATCTATATATTCATCTATTCATCTATCTATCTATTTATCTATCTATCCATCCATCCATCCATCCATCCATCACTCCATCCATCCATGTATAACACAGGCCTAAAAACATTCACTTTTTCAAACAAAAACATATTTTTTTTAACAAAAAGTGGTTTAAACTCATGTATCTATATATTCATCTATTCATCTATCTATCCATCCATCCATCCATCCATCCATCACTCCATCACTCCATCCATCAATGTAACACAGGCCTAAAAAACATTCACTTTTTCAAACAAAAACTTTTTTTTTAACAAAAACATTTTTTTTAACAAAAAGTTGTTTCAACTCATGTACCTATCTATCCATCCATCCATCCATCCATCCATCCATCCATCCATCCATCCATCCATCCATCCATCCATCACTCCATCCATCAATCTATCTATAGAAATAGACACTTACCTGTCAGCATTGGTGCTGTTTCAGCACTCGTGCTGATATGCACGGCAAATGCAACCATTTTGCATTGACAGGTGAACAGCTGGGGGAAAACTCAAGTTCAGTTTGCGTCAGGGCGTCTGCATGGATGCAGGGTCAAAGGCCAAAGGCCTGGCACGCTACCTCACCTAACCAGCTAAACCTACCCACCACCTGCACAAAAAAACAGAAAACAAAACCAAAAAACACTGACCACTGGCGGGACCTACACAGACCCTACCCAAAATATACCAGGATAGACCACCCCTATATAAAATAACCCTAGATACAACAGCAATTTATAAAATAGACCCCTGTTAAAAAAAAACAAATCTAAAAAATAAAGTGCAGTACCGTGTCTACACACCTGGTGGCGCTAGAGGCGCACCAAACCACCACCAGTCGACTAGCCATACATCAATTACTATATAAACCAAGTTTCGTACAGATAAAACACACCGTTGCAGATATATGGACAGTTAAGATTCGGCCAATCAGATGCCCTTTATGCAAATGAGGGTGGTTACTAATGAGGGTGAAAGTCGTTTTTACCTCCCTACCTATATGCCATTTTAACCCTAACCTAACCATAGCCTCAAACTAACCCTAAACCCAAACTAACCATTAGTCCAAAGACTACTTTCAATATTTAACACAAAACAATAAAAAAATATGAACAAACAGTCGATCAAACTCATCTATCCATCTATCCATCTATCCATCTATCCATCTATCTATCCATCCATCCATCCATCACTCCATCACTCCATCACTCCATCCATCCATGTATAACACAGGCCTAAAAACATTCACTTTTTCAAACAAAAACTTTTTTTTTTTTAACAAAAAGTTGTTTAAACTCATGTATCTATATATTCATCTATTCATCTATCTATCTATTTATCTATCTATCCATCCATCCATCCATCCATCCATCACTCCATCCATCCATGTATAACACAGGCCTAAAAACATTCACTTTTTCAAACAAAAACATATTTTTTTTAACAAAAAGTGGTTTAAACTCATGTATCTATATATTCATCTATTCATCTATCTATCCATCCATCCATCCATCCATCCATCACTCCATCACTCCATCCATCAATGTAACACAGGCCTAAAAAACATTCACTTTTTCAAACAAAAACATTTTTTTTAACAAAAACATTTTTTTTAACAAAAAGTTGTTTCAACTCATGTACCTATCTATCCATCCATCCATCCATCCATCCATCCATCCATCCATCCATCCATCCATCCATCCATCCATCCATCCATCACTCCATCCATCAATCTATCTATAGAAATAGACACTTACCTGTCAGCATTGGTGCTGTTTCAGCACTCGTGCTGATATGCACGGCAAATGCAACCATTTTGCATTGACAGGTGAACAGCTGGGGGAAAACTCAAGTTCAGTTTGCGTCAGGGCGTCTGCATGGATGCAGGGTCAAAGGCCAAAGGCCTGGCACGCTACCTCACCTAACCAGCTAAACCTACCCACCACCTGCACAAAAAAACAGAAAACAAAACCAAAAAACACTGACCACTGGCGGGACCTACACAGACCCTACCCAAAATATACCAGGATAGACCACCCCTATATAAAATAACCCTAGATACAACAGCAATTTATAAAATAGACCCCTGTTAAAAAAAAACAAATCTAAAAAATAAAGTGCAGTACCGTGTCTACACACCTGGTGGCGCTAGAGGCGCACCAAACCACCACCAGTCGACTAGCCATACATCAATTACTATATAAACCAAGTTTCGTACAGATAAAACACACCGTTGCAGATATATGGACAGTTAAGATTCGGCCAATCAGATGCCCTTTATGCAAATGAGGGTGGTTACTAATGAGGGTGAAAGTCGTTTTTACCTCCCTACCTAACCCTAACCCTAACCCTAACCTAACCCTAACCCTAACTCTAACCCTAACCCGCCCTCTACCACTATAAAGTCCAGAGGGACCACGCCCTCAAGCACTCTGTAGTTGCAGAGGGAACAGAGACAGTTGTCATTTCAATTCGCCTGATGAGAACCTTGGGAAAGTTCGAAACGCGTCGCGAGAGTGCCTGAATGACACAAAACCGTAAAAATGAGTACAGCTGCCATCATTTTGAAGGTGGGTGATGTAGCAGAGCTCTGGAAAATTTTCTCTTCAGCCCATACAGGCGTCGAGTTGGTTAAAATGGCCGCCATCATTGGTGCGGGTGATGTTGCAGAGCCACATGATTTTTTCTCCGTCCACTGTGACGTCGAGCGTCTCCTCATGTCCATACAGACGTGAGTTATATGCCCCTCACCACATCTGACTAAAACCTACCATTAGTTTTTTCATTAAATTAAACCCTTGTTGGTATAAACCACGGCAATATAGCCCGTTTGATTTGAACCCTGGCGATTTTAGCCCTCTTTTTTTATTTAATAATTATATATGTATCTCTCTAGGGTGTGACCATTCTCCTTTCTGGGCCTGTGGTGTCCTTTAGTGGTCAGTAGAAAGTAGGCCAGTGCACAGCCATTTCTGGGGCCTTCGGGCCCTAGATCTTGGATTTTTCATTCCCCTAACCAAGCCCGTGCCACCGCCTCTGAGCTTTTGGATTGCCCTTCGTCTGGATTGGATTGTGTGTGATGTCTGTGAGTGTATGTGTATGATTATTAAATATTAAAATTAAAAACAAATTTATTGATAGTGAAAAAACTATTTATGAAGCACCATACAGTGCTGAAAGGTATTTAGTAGTGGGAGGGGCGCCCCGCCCTCTACCACTATAAAGTCCAGAGGGACCACGCCCTCAAGCACTCTGTAGTTGCAGAGGGAACAGAGACAGTTGTCATTTCAATTCGCCTGATGAGAACCTTGGGAAAGTTCGAAACGCGTCGCGAGAGTGCCTGAATGACACAAAACCGTAAAAATGAGTACAGCTGCCATCATTTTGAAGGTGGGTGATGTAGCAGAGCTCTGGAAAATTTTCTCTTCAGCCCATACAGGCGTCGAGTTGGTTAAAATGGCCGCCATCATTGGTGCGGGTGATGTTGCAGAGCCACATGATTTTTTCTCCGTCCACTGTGACGTCGAGCGTCTCCTCATGTCCATACAGACGTGAGTTATATGCCCCTCACCACATCTGACTAAAACCTACCATTAGTTTTTTCATTAAATTAAACCCTTGTTGGTATAAACCACGGCAATATAGCCCGTTTGATTTGAACCCTGGCGATTTTAGCCCTCTTTTTTTATTTAATAATTATATATGTATCTCTCTAGGGTGTGACCATTCTCCTTTCTGGGCCTGTGGTGTCCTTTAGTGGTCAGTAGAAAGTAGGCCAGTGCACAGCCATTTCTGGGGCCTTCGGGCCCTAGATCTTGGATTTTTCATTCCCCTAACCAAGCCCGTGCCACCGCCTCTGAGCTTTTGGATTGCCCTTCGTCTGGATTGGATTGTGTGTGATGTCTGTGAGTGTATGTGTATGATTATTAAATATTAAAATTAAAAACAAATTTATTGATAGTGAAAAAACTATTTATGAAGCACCATACAGTGCTGAAAGGTATTTAGTAGTGGGAGGGGCGCCCCGCCCTCTACCACTATAAAGTCCAGAGGGACCACGCCCTCAAGCACTCTGTAGTTGCAGAGGGAACAGAGACAGTTGTCATTTCAATTCGCCTGATGAGAACCTTGGGAAAGTTCGAAACGCGTCGCGAGAGTGCCTGAATGACACAAAACCGTAAAAATGAGTACAGCTGCCATCATTTTGAAGGTGGGTGATGTAGCAGAGCTCTGGAAAATTTTCTCTTCAGCCCATACAGGCGTCGAGTTGGTTAAAATGGCCGCCATCATTGGTGCGGGTGATGTTGCAGAGCCACATGATTTTTTCTCCGTCCACTGTGACGTCGAGCGTCTCCTCATGTCCATACAGACGTGAGTTATATGCCCCTCACCACATCTGACTAAAACCTACCATTAGTTTTTTCATTAAATTAAACCCTTGTTGGTATAAACCACGGCAATATAGCCCGTTTGATTTGAACCCTGGCGATTTTAGCCCTCTTTTTTTATTTAATAATTATATATGTATCTCTCTAGGGTGTGACCATTCTCCTTTCTGGGCCTGTGGTGTCCTTTAGTGGTCAGTAGAAAGTAGGCCAGTGCACAGCCATTTCTGGGGCCTTCGGGCCCTAGATCTTGGATTTTTCATTCCCCTAACCAAGCCCGTGCCACCGCCTCTGAGCTTTTGGATTGCCCTTCGTCTGGATTGGATTGTGTGTGATGTCTGTGAGTGTATGTGTATGATTATTAAATATTAAAATTAAAAACAAATTTATTGATAGTGAAAAAACTATTTATGAAGCACCATACAGTGCTGAAAGGTATTTAGTAGTGGGAGGGGCGCCCCGCCCTCTACCACTATAAAGTCCAGAGGGACCACGCCCTCAAGCACTCTGTAGTTGCAGAGGGAACAGAGACAGTTGTCATTTCAATTCGCCTGATGAGAACCTTGGGAAAGTTCGAAACGCGTCGCGAGAGTGCCTGAATGACACAAAACCGTAAAAATGAGTACAGCTGCCATCATTTTGAAGGTGGGTGATGTAGCAGAGCTCTGGAAAATTTTCTCTTCAGCCCATACAGGCGTCGAGTTGGTTAAAATGGCCGCCATCATTGGTGCGGGTGATGTTGCAGAGCCACATGATTTTTTCTCCGTCCACTGTGACGTCGAGCGTCTCCTCATGTCCATACAGACGTGAGTTATATGCCCCTCACCACATCTGACTAAAACCTACCATTAGTTTTTTCATTAAATTAAACCCTTGTTGGTATAAACCACGGCAATATAGCCCGTTTGATTTGAACCCTGGCGATTTTAGCCCTCTTTTTTTATTTAATAATTATATATGTATCTCTCTAGGGTGTGACCATTCTCCTTTCTGGGCCTGTGGTGTCCTTTAGTGGTCAGTAGAAAGTAGGCCAGTGCACAGCCATTTCTGGGGCCTTCGGGCCCTAGATCTTGGATTTTTCATTCCCCTAACCAAGCCCGTGCCACCGCCTCTGAGCTTTTGGATTGCCCTTCGTCTGGATTGGATTGTGTGTGATGTCTGTGAGTGTATGTGTATGATTATTAAATATTAAAATTAAAAACAAATTTATTGATAGTGAAAAAACTATTTATGAAGCACCATACAGTGCTGAAAGGTATTTAGTAGTGGGAGGGGCGCCCCGCCCTCTACCACTATAAAGTCCAGAGGGACCACGCCCTCAAGCACTCTGTAGTTGCAGAGGGAACAGAGACAGTTGTCATTTCAATTCGCCTGATGAGAACCTTGGGAAAGTTCGAAACGCGTCGCGAGAGTGCCTGAATGACACAAAACCGTAAAAATGAGTACAGCTGCCATCATTTTGAAGGTGGGTGATGTAGCAGAGCTCTGGAAAATTTTCTCTTCAGCCCATACAGGCGTCGAGTTGGTTAAAATGGCCGCCATCATTGGTGCGGGTGATGTTGCAGAGCCACATGATTTTTTCTCCGTCCACTGTGACGTCGAGCGTCTCCTCATGTCCATACAGACGTGAGTTATATGCCCCTCACCACATCTGACTAAAACCTACCATTAGTTTTTTCATTAAATTAAACCCTTGTTGGTATAAACCACGGCAATATAGCCCGTTTGATTTGAACCCTGGCGATTTTAGCCCTCTTTTTTTATTTAATAATTATATATGTATCTCTCTAGGGTGTGACCATTCTCCTTTCTGGGCCTGTGGTGTCCTTTAGTGGTCAGTAGAAAGTAGGCCAGTGCACAGCCATTTCTGGGGCCTTCGGGCCCTAGATCTTGGATTTTTCATTCCCCTAACCAAGCCCGTGCCACCGCCTCTGAGCTTTTGGATTGCCCTTCGTCTGGATTGGATTGTGTGTGATGTCTGTGAGTGTATGTGTATGATTATTAAATATTAAAATTAAAAACAAATTTATTGATAGTGAAAAAACTATTTATGAAGCACCATACAGTGCTGAAAGGTATTTAGTAGTGGGAGGGGCGCCCCGCCCTCTACCACTATAAAGTCCAGAGGGACCACGCCCTCAAGCACTCTGTAGTTGCAGAGGGAACAGAGACAGTTGTCATTTCAATTCGCCTGATGAGAACCTTGGGAAAGTTCGAAACGCGTCGCGAGAGTGCCTGAATGACACAAAACCGTAAAAATGAGTACAGCTGCCATCATTTTGAAGGTGGGTGATGTAGCAGAGCTCTGGAAAATTTTCTCTTCAGCCCATACAGGCGTCGAGTTGGTTAAAATGGCCGCCATCATTGGTGCGGGTGATGTTGCAGAGCCACATGATTTTTTCTCCGTCCACTGTGACGTCGAGCGTCTCCTCATGTCCATACAGACGTGAGTTATATGCCCCTCACCACATCTGACTAAAACCTACCATTAGTTTTTTCATTAAATTAAACCCTTGTTGGTATAAACCACGGCAATATAGCCCGTTTGATTTGAACCCTGGCGATTTTAGCCCTCTTTTTTTATTTAATAATTATATATGTATCTCTCTAGGGTGTGACCATTCTCCTTTCTGGGCCTGTGGTGTCCTTTAGTGGTCAGTAGAAAGTAGGCCAGTGCACAGCCATTTCTGGGGCCTTCGGGCCCTAGATCTTGGATTTTTCATTCCCCTAACCTGGCACGCTACCTCACCTAACCAGCTAAACCTACCCACCACCTGCACAAAAAAACAGAAAACAAAACCAAAAAACACTGACCACTGGCGGGACCTACACAGACCCTACCCAAAATATACCAGGATAGACCACCCCTATATAAAATAACCCTAGATACAACAGCAATTTATAAAATAGACCCCTGTTAAAAAAAAACAAATCTAAAAAATAAAGTGCAGTACCGTGTCTACACACCTGGTGGCGCTAGAGGCGCACCAAACCACCACCAGTCGACTAGCCATACATCAATTACTATATAAACCAAGTTTCGTACAGATAAAACACACCGTTGCAGATATATGGACAGTTAAGATTCGGCCAATCAGATGCCCTTTATGCAAATGAGGGTGGTTACTAATGAGGGTGAAAGTCGTTTTTACCTCCCTACCTAACCCTAACCCTAACCCTAACCTAACCCTAACCCTAACTCTAACCCTAACCCGCCCTCTACCACTATAAAGTCCAGAGGGACCACGCCCTCAAGCACTCTGTAGTTGCAGAGGGAACAGAGACAGTTGTCATTTCAATTCGCCTGATGAGAACCTTGGGAAAGTTCGAAACGCGTCGCGAGAGTGCCTGAATGACACAAAACCGTAAAAATGAGTACAGCTGCCATCATTTTGAAGGTGGGTGATGTAGCAGAGCTCTGGAAAATTTTCTCTTCAGCCCATACAGGCGTCGAGTTGGTTAAAATGGCCGCCATCATTGGTGCGGGTGATGTTGCAGAGCCACATGATTTTTTCTCCGTCCACTGTGACGTCGAGCGTCTCCTCATGTCCATACAGACGTGAGTTATATGCCCCTCACCACATCTGACTAAAACCTACCATTAGTTTTTTCATTAAATTAAACCCTTGTTGGTATAAACCACGGCAATATAGCCCGTTTGATTTGAACCCTGGCGATTTTAGCCCTCTTTTTTTATTTAATAATTATATATGTATCTCTCTAGGGTGTGACCATTCTCCTTTCTGGGCCTGTGGTGTCCTTTAGTGGTCAGTAGAAAGTAGGCCAGTGCACAGCCATTTCTGGGGCCTTCGGGCCCTAGATCTTGGATTTTTCATTCCCCTAACCAAGCCCGTGCCACCGCCTCTGAGCTTTTGGATTGCCCTTCGTCTGGATTGGATTGTGTGTGATGTCTGTGAGTGTATGTGTATGATTATTAAATATTAAAATTAAAAACAAATTTATTGATAGTGAAAAAACTATTTATGAAGCACCATACAGTGCTGAAAGGTATTTAGTAGTGGGAGGGGCGCCCCGCCCTCTACCACTATAAAGTCCAGAGGGACCACGCCCTCAAGCACTCTGTAGTTGCAGAGGGAACAGAGACAGTTGTCATTTCAATTCGCCTGATGAGAACCTTGGGAAAGTTCGAAACGCGTCGCGAGAGTGCCTGAATGACACAAAACCGTAAAAATGAGTACAGCTGCCATCATTTTGAAGGTGGGTGATGTAGCAGAGCTCTGGAAAATTTTCTCTTCAGCCCATACAGGCGTCGAGTTGGTTAAAATGGCCGCCATCATTGGTGCGGGTGATGTTGCAGAGCCACATGATTTTTTCTCCGTCCACTGTGACGTCGAGCGTCTCCTCATGTCCATACAGACGTGAGTTATATGCCCCTCACCACATCTGACTAAAACCTACCATTAGTTTTTTCATTAAATTAAACCCTTGTTGGTATAAACCACGGCAATATAGCCCGTTTGATTTGAACCCTGGCGATTTTAGCCCTCTTTTTTTATTTAATAATTATATATGTATCTCTCTAGGGTGTGACCATTCTCCTTTCTGGGCCTGTGGTGTCCTTTAGTGGTCAGTAGAAAGTAGGCCAGTGCACAGCCATTTCTGGGGCCTTCGGGCCCTAGATCTTGGATTTTTCATTCCCCTAACCAAGCCCGTGCCACCGCCTCTGAGCTTTTGGATTGCCCTTCGTCTGGATTGGATTGTGTGTGATGTCTGTGAGTGTATGTGTATGATTATTAAATATTAAAATTAAAAACAAATTTATTGATAGTGAAAAAACTATTTATGAAGCACCATACAGTGCTGAAAGGTATTTAGTAGTGGGAGGGGCGCCCCGCCCTCTACCACTATAAAGTCCAGAGGGACCACGCCCTCAAGCACTCTGTAGTTGCAGAGGGAACAGAGACAGTTGTCATTTCAATTCGCCTGATGAGAACCTTGGGAAAGTTCGAAACGCGTCGCGAGAGTGCCTGAATGACACAAAACCGTAAAAATGAGTACAGCTGCCATCATTTTGAAGGTGGGTGATGTAGCAGAGCTCTGGAAAATTTTCTCTTCAGCCCATACAGGCGTCGAGTTGGTTAAAATGGCCGCCATCATTGGTGCGGGTGATGTTGCAGAGCCACATGATTTTTTCTCCGTCCACTGTGACGTCGAGCGTCTCCTCATGTCCATACAGACGTGAGTTATATGCCCCTCACCACATCTGACTAAAACCTACCATTAGTTTTTTCATTAAATTAAACCCTTGTTGGTATAAACCACGGCAATATAGCCCGTTTGATTTGAACCCTGGCGATTTTAGCCCTCTTTTTTTATTTAATAATTATATATGTATCTCTCTAGGGTGTGACCATTCTCCTTTCTGGGCCTGTGGTGTCCTTTAGTGGTCAGTAGAAAGTAGGCCAGTGCACAGCCATTTCTGGGGCCTTCGGGCCCTAGATCTTGGATTTTTCATTCCCCTAACCAAGCCCGTGCCACCGCCTCTGAGCTTTTGGATTGCCCTTCGTCTGGATTGGATTGTGTGTGATGTCTGTGAGTGTATGTGTATGATTATTAAATATTAAAATTAAAAACAAATTTATTGATAGTGAAAAAACTATTTATGAAGCACCATACAGTGCTGAAAGGTATTTAGTAGTGGGAGGGGCGCCCCGCCCTCTACCACTATAAAGTCCAGAGGGACCACGCCCTCAAGCACTCTGTAGTTGCAGAGGGAACAGAGACAGTTGTCATTTCAATTCGCCTGATGAGAACCTTGGGAAAGTTCGAAACGCGTCGCGAGAGTGCCTGAATGACACAAAACCGTAAAAATGAGTACAGCTGCCATCATTTTGAAGGTGGGTGATGTAGCAGAGCTCTGGAAAATTTTCTCTTCAGCCCATACAGGCGTCGAGTTGGTTAAAATGGCCGCCATCATTGGTGCGGGTGATGTTGCAGAGCCACATGATTTTTTCTCCGTCCACTGTGACGTCGAGCGTCTCCTCATGTCCATACAGACGTGAGTTATATGCCCCTCACCACATCTGACTAAAACCTACCATTAGTTTTTTCATTAAATTAAACCCTTGTTGGTATAAACCACGGCAATATAGCCCGTTTGATTTGAACCCTGGCGATTTTAGCCCTCTTTTTTTATTTAATAATTATATATGTATCTCTCTAGGGTGTGACCATTCTCCTTTCTGGGCCTGTGGTGTCCTTTAGTGGTCAGTAGAAAGTAGGCCAGTGCACAGCCATTTCTGGGGCCTTCGGGCCCTAGATCTTGGATTTTTCATTCCCCTAACCAAGCCCGTGCCACCGCCTCTGAGCTTTTGGATTGCCCTTCGTCTGGATTGGATTGTGTGTGATGTCTGTGAGTGTATGTGTATGATTATTAAATATTAAAATTAAAAACAAATTTATTGATAGTGAAAAAACTATTTATGAAGCACCATACAGTGCTGAAAGGTATTTAGTAGTGGGAGGGGCGCCCCGCCCTCTACCACTATAAAGTCCAGAGGGACCACGCCCTCAAGCACTCTGTAGTTGCAGAGGGAACAGAGACAGTTGTCATTTCAATTCGCCTGATGAGAACCTTGGGAAAGTTCGAAACGCGTCGCGAGAGTGCCTGAATGACACAAAACCGTAAAAATGAGTACAGCTGCCATCATTTTGAAGGTGGGTGATGTAGCAGAGCTCTGGAAAATTTTCTCTTCAGCCCATACAGGCGTCGAGTTGGTTAAAATGGCCGCCATCATTGGTGCGGGTGATGTTGCAGAGCCACATGATTTTTTCTCCGTCCACTGTGACGTCGAGCGTCTCCTCATGTCCATACAGACGTGAGTTATATGCCCCTCACCACATCTGACTAAAACCTACCATTAGTTTTTTCATTAAATTAAACCCTTGTTGGTATAAACCACGGCAATATAGCCCGTTTGATTTGAACCCTGGCGATTTTAGCCCTCTTTTTTTATTTAATAATTATATATGTATCTCTCTAGGGTGTGACCATTCTCCTTTCTGGGCCTGTGGTGTCCTTTAGTGGTCAGTAGAAAGTAGGCCAGTGCACAGCCATTTCTGGGGCCTTCGGGCCCTAGATCTTGGATTTTTCATTCCCCTAACCAAGCCCGTGCCACCGCCTCTGAGCTTTTGGATTGCCCTTCGTCTGGATTGGATTGTGTGTGATGTCTGTGAGTGTATGTGTATGATTATTAAATATTAAAATTAAAAACAAATTTATTGATAGTGAAAAAACTATTTATGAAGCACCATACAGTGCTGAAAGGTATTTAGTAGTGGGAGGGGCGCCCCGCCCTCTACCACTATAAAGTCCAGAGGGACCACGCCCTCAAGCACTCTGTAGTTGCAGAGGGAACAGAGACAGTTGTCATTTCAATTCGCCTGATGAGAACCTTGGGAAAGTTCGAAACGCGTCGCGAGAGTGCCTGAATGACACAAAACCGTAAAAATGAGTACAGCTGCCATCATTTTGAAGGTGGGTGATGTAGCAGAGCTCTGGAAAATTTTCTCTTCAGCCCATACAGGCGTCGAGTTGGTTAAAATGGCCGCCATCATTGGTGCGGGTGATGTTGCAGAGCCACATGATTTTTTCTCCGTCCACTGTGACGTCGAGCGTCTCCTCATGTCCATACAGACGTGAGTTATATGCCCCTCACCACATCTGACTAAAACCTACCATTAGTTTTTTCATTAAATTAAACCCTTGTTGGTATAAACCACGGCAATATAGCCCGTTTGATTTGAACCCTGGCGATTTTAGCCCTCTTTTTTTATTTAATAATTATATATGTATCTCTCTAGGGTGTGACCATTCTCCTTTCTGGGCCTGTGGTGTCCTTTAGTGGTCAGTAGAAAGTAGGCCAGTGCACAGCCATTTCTGGGGCCTTCGGGCCCTAGATCTTGGATTTTTCATTCCCCTAACCTGGCACGCTACCTCACCTAACCAGCTAAACCTACCCACCACCTGCACAAAAAAACAGAAAACAAAACCAAAAAACACTGACCACTGGCGGGACCTACACAGACCCTACCCAAAATATACCAGGATAGACCACCCCTATATAAAATAACCCTAGATACAACAGCAATTTATAAAATAGACCCCTGTTAAAAAAAAACAAATCTAAAAAATAAAGTGCAGTACCGTGTCTACACACCTGGTGGCGCTAGAGGCGCACCAAACCACCACCAGTCGACTAGCCATACATCAATTACTATATAAACCAAGTTTCGTACAGATAAAACACACCGTTGCAGATATATGGACAGTTAAGATTCGGCCAATCAGATGCCCTTTATGCAAATGAGGGTGGTTACTAATGAGGGTGAAAGTCGTTTTTACCTCCCTACCTAACCCTAACCCTAACCCTAACCTAACCCTAACCCTAACTCTAACCCTAACCCGCCCTCTACCACTATAAAGTCCAGAGGGACCACGCCCTCAAGCACTCTGTAGTTGCAGAGGGAACAGAGACAGTTGTCATTTCAATTCGCCTGATGAGAACCTTGGGAAAGTTCGAAACGCGTCGCGAGAGTGCCTGAATGACACAAAACCGTAAAAATGAGTACAGCTGCCATCATTTTGAAGGTGGGTGATGTAGCAGAGCTCTGGAAAATTTTCTCTTCAGCCCATACAGGCGTCGAGTTGGTTAAAATGGCCGCCATCATTGGTGCGGGTGATGTTGCAGAGCCACATGATTTTTTCTCCGTCCACTGTGACGTCGAGCGTCTCCTCATGTCCATACAGACGTGAGTTATATGCCCCTCACCACATCTGACTAAAACCTACCATTAGTTTTTTCATTAAATTAAACCCTTGTTGGTATAAACCACGGCAATATAGCCCGTTTGATTTGAACCCTGGCGATTTTAGCCCTCTTTTTTTATTTAATAATTATATATGTATCTCTCTAGGGTGTGACCATTCTCCTTTCTGGGCCTGTGGTGTCCTTTAGTGGTCAGTAGAAAGTAGGCCAGTGCACAGCCATTTCTGGGGCCTTCGGGCCCTAGATCTTGGATTTTTCATTCCCCTAACCAAGCCCGTGCCACCGCCTCTGAGCTTTTGGATTGCCCTTCGTCTGGATTGGATTGTGTGTGATGTCTGTGAGTGTATGTGTATGATTATTAAATATTAAAATTAAAAACAAATTTATTGATAGTGAAAAAACTATTTATGAAGCACCATACAGTGCTGAAAGGTATTTAGTAGTGGGAGGGGCGCCCCGCCCTCTACCACTATAAAGTCCAGAGGGACCACGCCCTCAAGCACTCTGTAGTTGCAGAGGGAACAGAGACAGTTGTCATTTCAATTCGCCTGATGAGAACCTTGGGAAAGTTCGAAACGCGTCGCGAGAGTGCCTGAATGACACAAAACCGTAAAAATGAGTACAGCTGCCATCATTTTGAAGGTGGGTGATGTAGCAGAGCTCTGGAAAATTTTCTCTTCAGCCCATACAGGCGTCGAGTTGGTTAAAATGGCCGCCATCATTGGTGCGGGTGATGTTGCAGAGCCACATGATTTTTTCTCCGTCCACTGTGACGTCGAGCGTCTCCTCATGTCCATACAGACGTGAGTTATATGCCCCTCACCACATCTGACTAAAACCTACCATTAGTTTTTTCATTAAATTAAACCCTTGTTGGTATAAACCACGGCAATATAGCCCGTTTGATTTGAACCCTGGCGATTTTAGCCCTCTTTTTTTATTTAATAATTATATATGTATCTCTCTAGGGTGTGACCATTCTCCTTTCTGGGCCTGTGGTGTCCTTTAGTGGTCAGTAGAAAGTAGGCCAGTGCACAGCCATTTCTGGGGCCTTCGGGCCCTAGATCTTGGATTTTTCATTCCCCTAACCAAGCCCGTGCCACCGCCTCTGAGCTTTTGGATTGCCCTTCGTCTGGATTGGATTGTGTGTGATGTCTGTGAGTGTATGTGTATGATTATTAAATATTAAAATTAAAAACAAATTTATTGATAGTGAAAAAACTATTTATGAAGCACCATACAGTGCTGAAAGGTATTTAGTAGTGGGAGGGGCGCCCCGCCCTCTACCACTATAAAGTCCAGAGGGACCACGCCCTCAAGCACTCTGTAGTTGCAGAGGGAACAGAGACAGTTGTCATTTCAATTCGCCTGATGAGAACCTTGGGAAAGTTCGAAACGCGTCGCGAGAGTGCCTGAATGACACAAAACCGTAAAAATGAGTACAGCTGCCATCATTTTGAAGGTGGGTGATGTAGCAGAGCTCTGGAAAATTTTCTCTTCAGCCCATACAGGCGTCGAGTTGGTTAAAATGGCCGCCATCATTGGTGCGGGTGATGTTGCAGAGCCACATGATTTTTTCTCCGTCCACTGTGACGTCGAGCGTCTCCTCATGTCCATACAGACGTGAGTTATATGCCCCTCACCACATCTGACTAAAACCTACCATTAGTTTTTTCATTAAATTAAACCCTTGTTGGTATAAACCACGGCAATATAGCCCGTTTGATTTGAACCCTGGCGATTTTAGCCCTCTTTTTTTATTTAATAATTATATATGTATCTCTCTAGGGTGTGACCATTCTCCTTTCTGGGCCTGTGGTGTCCTTTAGTGGTCAGTAGAAAGTAGGCCAGTGCACAGCCATTTCTGGGGCCTTCGGGCCCTAGATCTTGGATTTTTCATTCCCCTAACCAAGCCCGTGCCACCGCCTCTGAGCTTTTGGATTGCCCTTCGTCTGGATTGGATTGTGTGTGATGTCTGTGAGTGTATGTGTATGATTATTAAATATTAAAATTAAAAACAAATTTATTGATAGTGAAAAAACTATTTATGAAGCACCATACAGTGCTGAAAGGTATTTAGTAGTGGGAGGGGCGCCCCGCCCTCTACCACTATAAAGTCCAGAGGGACCACGCCCTCAAGCACTCTGTAGTTGCAGAGGGAACAGAGACAGTTGTCATTTCAATTCGCCTGATGAGAACCTTGGGAAAGTTCGAAACGCGTCGCGAGAGTGCCTGAATGACACAAAACCGTAAAAATGAGTACAGCTGCCATCATTTTGAAGGTGGGTGATGTAGCAGAGCTCTGGAAAATTTTCTCTTCAGCCCATACAGGCGTCGAGTTGGTTAAAATGGCCGCCATCATTGGTGCGGGTGATGTTGCAGAGCCACATGATTTTTTCTCCGTCCACTGTGACGTCGAGCGTCTCCTCATGTCCATACAGACGTGAGTTATATGCCCCTCACCACATCTGACTAAAACCTACCATTAGTTTTTTCATTAAATTAAACCCTTGTTGGTATAAACCACGGCAATATAGCCCGTTTGATTTGAACCCTGGCGATTTTAGCCCTCTTTTTTTATTTAATAATTATATATGTATCTCTCTAGGGTGTGACCATTCTCCTTTCTGGGCCTGTGGTGTCCTTTAGTGGTCAGTAGAAAGTAGGCCAGTGCACAGCCATTTCTGGGGCCTTCGGGCCCTAGATCTTGGATTTTTCATTCCCCTAACCAAGCCCGTGCCACCGCCTCTGAGCTTTTGGATTGCCCTTCGTCTGGATTGGATTGTGTGTGATGTCTGTGAGTGTATGTGTATGATTATTAAATATTAAAATTAAAAACAAATTTATTGATAGTGAAAAAACTATTTATGAAGCACCATACAGTGCTGAAAGGTATTTAGTAGTGGGAGGGGCGCCCCGCCCTCTACCACTATAAAGTCCAGAGGGACCACGCCCTCAAGCACTCTGTAGTTGCAGAGGGAACAGAGACAGTTGTCATTTCAATTCGCCTGATGAGAACCTTGGGAAAGTTCGAAACGCGTCGCGAGAGTGCCTGAATGACACAAAACCGTAAAAATGAGTACAGCTGCCATCATTTTGAAGGTGGGTGATGTAGCAGAGCTCTGGAAAATTTTCTCTTCAGCCCATACAGGCGTCGAGTTGGTTAAAATGGCCGCCATCATTGGTGCGGGTGATGTTGCAGAGCCACATGATTTTTTCTCCGTCCACTGTGACGTCGAGCGTCTCCTCATGTCCATACAGACGTGAGTTATATGCCCCTCACCACATCTGACTAAAACCTACCATTAGTTTTTTCATTAAATTAAACCCTTGTTGGTATAAACCACGGCAATATAGCCCGTTTGATTTGAACCCTGGCGATTTTAGCCCTCTTTTTTTATTTAATAATTATATATGTATCTCTCTAGGGTGTGACCATTCTCCTTTCTGGGCCTGTGGTGTCCTTTAGTGGTCAGTAGAAAGTAGGCCAGTGCACAGCCATTTCTGGGGCCTTCGGGCCCTAGATCTTGGATTTTTCATTCCCCTAACCAAGCCCGTGCCACCGCCTCTGAGCTTTTGGATTGCCCTTCGTCTGGATTGGATTGTGTGTGATGTCTGTGAGTGTATGTGTATGATTATTAAATATTAAAATTAAAAACAAATTTATTGATAGTGAAAAAACTATTTATGAAGCACCATACAGTGCTGAAAGGTATTTAGTAGTGGGAGGGGCGCCCCGCCCTCTACCACTATAAAGTCCAGAGGGACCACGCCCTCAAGCACTCTGTAGTTGCAGAGGGAACAGAGACAGTTGTCATTTCAATTCGCCTGATGAGAACCTTGGGAAAGTTCGAAACGCGTCGCGAGAGTGCCTGAATGACACAAAACCGTAAAAATGAGTACAGCTGCCATCATTTTGAAGGTGGGTGATGTAGCAGAGCTCTGGAAAATTTTCTCTTCAGCCCATACAGGCGTCGAGTTGGTTAAAATGGCCGCCATCATTGGTGCGGGTGATGTTGCAGAGCCACATGATTTTTTCTCCGTCCACTGTGACGTCGAGCGTCTCCTCATGTCCATACAGACGTGAGTTATATGCCCCTCACCACATCTGACTAAAACCTACCATTAGTTTTTTCATTAAATTAAACCCTTGTTGGTATAAACCACGGCAATATAGCCCGTTTGATTTGAACCCTGGCGATTTTAGCCCTCTTTTTTTATTTAATAATTATATATGTATCTCTCTAGGGTGTGACCATTCTCCTTTCTGGGCCTGTGGTGTCCTTTAGTGGTCAGTAGAAAGTAGGCCAGTGCACAGCCATTTCTGGGGCCTTCGGGCCCTAGATCTTGGATTTTTCATTCCCCTAACCTGGCACGCTACCTCACCTAACCAGCTAAACCTACCCACCACCTGCACAAAAAAACAGAAAACAAAACCAAAAAACACTGACCACTGGCGGGACCTACACAGACCCTACCCAAAATATACCAGGATAGACCACCCCTATATAAAATAACCCTAGATACAACAGCAATTTATAAAATAGACCCCTGTTAAAAAAAAACAAATCTAAAAAATAAAGTGCAGTACCGTGTCTACACACCTGGTGGCGCTAGAGGCGCACCAAACCACCACCAGTCGACTAGCCATACATCAATTACTATATAAACCAAGTTTCGTACAGATAAAACACACCGTTGCAGATATATGGACAGTTAAGATTCGGCCAATCAGATGCCCTTTATGCAAATGAGGGTGGTTACTAATGAGGGTGAAAGTCGTTTTTACCTCCCTACCTATATGCCATTTTAACCCTAACCTAACCATAGCCTCAAACTAACCCTAAACCCAAACTAACCATTAGTCCAAAGACTACTTTCAATATTTAACACAAAACAATAAAAAAATATGAACAAACAGTCGATCAAACTCATCTATCCATCTATCCATCTATCCATCTATCCATCTATCTATCCATCCATCCATCCATCACTCCATCACTCCATCACTCCATCCATCCATGTATAACACAGGCCTAAAAACATTCACTTTTTCAAACAAAAACTTTTTTTTTTTTAACAAAAAGTTGTTTAAACTCATGTATCTATATATTCATCTATTCATCTATCTATCTATTTATCTATCTATCCATCCATCCATCCATCCATCCATCCATCCATCCATCACTCCATCCATCCATGTATAACACAGGCCTAAAAACATTCACTTTTTCAAACAAAAACATATTTTTTTTAACAAAAAGTGGTTTAAACTCATGTATCTATATATTCATCTATTCATCTATCTATCCATCCATCCATCCATCCATCCATCACTCCATCACTCCATCCATCAATGTAACACAGGCCTAAAAAACATTCACTTTTTCAAACAAAAACATTTTTTTTAACAAAAACATTTTTTTTAACAAAAAGTTGTTTCAACTCATGTACCTATCTATCCATCCATCCATCCATCCATCCATCCATCCATCCATCCATCCATCCATCCATCCATCACTCCATCCATCAATCTATCTATAGAAATAGACACTTACCTGTCAGCATTGGTGCTGTTTCAGCACTCGTGCTGATATGCACGGCAAATGCAACCATTTTGCATTGACAGGTGAACAGCTGGGGGAAAACTCAAGTTCAGTTTGCGTCAGGGCGTCTGCATGGATGCAGGGTCAAAGGCCAAAGGCCTGGCACGCTACCTCACCTAACCAGCTAAACCTACCCACCACCTGCACAAAAAAACAGAAAACAAAACCAAAAAACACTGACCACTGGCGGGACCTACACAGACCCTACCCAAAATATACCAGGATAGACCACCCCTATATAAAATAACCCTAGATACAACAGCAATTTATAAAATAGACCCCTGTTAAAAAAAAACAAATCTAAAAAATAAAGTGCAGTACCGTGTCTACACACCTGGTGGCGCTAGAGGCGCACCAAACCACCACCAGTCGACTAGCCATACATCAATTACTATATAAACCAAGTTTCGTACAGATAAAACACACCGTTGCAGATATATGGACAGTTAAGATTCGGCCAATCAGATGCCCTTTATGCAAATGAGGGTGGTTACTAATGAGGGTGAAAGTCGTTTTTACCTCCCTACCTAACCCTAACCCTAACCCTAACCCTAACCCAAGGGTGAAAGTCGTTTTTACCTCCCTACCTAACCCTAACCCTAACCCTAACCTAACCCTAACCCTAACTCTAACCCTAACCCGCCCTCTACCACTATAAAGTCCAGAGGGACCACGCCCTCAAGCACTCTGTAGTTGCAGAGGGAACAGAGACAGTTGTCATTTCAATTCGCCTGATGAGAACCTTGGGAAAGTTCGAAACGCGTCGCGAGAGTGCCTGAATGACACAAAACCGTAAAAATGAGTACAGCTGCCATCATTTTGAAGGTGGGTGATGTAGCAGAGCTCTGGAAAATTTTCTCTTCAGCCCATACAGGCGTCGAGTTGGTTAAAATGGCCGCCATCATTGGTGCGGGTGATGTTGCAGAGCCACATGATTTTTTCTCCGTCCACTGTGACGTCGAGCGTCTCCTCATGTCCATACAGACGTGAGTTATATGCCCCTCACCACATCTGACTAAAACCTACCATTAGTTTTTTCATTAAATTAAACCCTTGTTGGTATAAACCACGGCAATATAGCCCGTTTGATTTGAACCCTGGCGATTTTAGCCCTCTTTTTTTATTTAATAATTATATATGTATCTCTCTAGGGTGTGACCATTCTCCTTTCTGGGCCTGTGGTGTCCTTTAGTGGTCAGTAGAAAGTAGGCCAGTGCACAGCCATTTCTGGGGCCTTCGGGCCCTAGATCTTGGATTTTTCATTCCCCTAACCAAGCCCGTGCCACCGCCTCTGAGCTTTTGGATTGCCCTTCGTCTGGATTGGATTGTGTGTGATGTCTGTGAGTGTATGTGTATGATTATTAAATATTAAAATTAAAAACAAATTTATTGATAGTGAAAAAACTATTTATGAAGCACCATACAGTGCTGAAAGGTATTTAGTAGTGGGAGGGGCGCCCCGCCCTCTACCACTATAAAGTCCAGAGGGACCACGCCCTCAAGCACTCTGTAGTTGCAGAGGGAACAGAGACAGTTGTCATTTCAATTCGCCTGATGAGAACCTTGGGAAAGTTCGAAACGCGTCGCGAGAGTGCCTGAATGACACAAAACCGTAAAAATGAGTACAGCTGCCATCATTTTGAAGGTGGGTGATGTAGCAGAGCTCTGGAAAATTTTCTCTTCAGCCCATACAGGCGTCGAGTTGGTTAAAATGGCCGCCATCATTGGTGCGGGTGATGTTGCAGAGCCACATGATTTTTTCTCCGTCCACTGTGACGTCGAGCGTCTCCTCATGTCCATACAGACGTGAGTTATATGCCCCTCACCACATCTGACTAAAACCTACCATTAGTTTTTTCATTAAATTAAACCCTTGTTGGTATAAACCACGGCAATATAGCCCGTTTGATTTGAACCCTGGCGATTTTAGCCCTCTATTTTTTTATTTAATAATTATATATGTATCTCTCTAGGGTGTGACCATTCTCCTTTCTGGGCCTGTGGTGTCCTTTAGTGGTCAGTAGAAAGTAGGCCAGTGCACAGCCATTTCTGGGGCCTTCGGGCCCTAGATCTTGGATTTTTCATTCCCCTAACCAAGCCCGTGCCACCGCCTCTGAGCTTTTGGATTGCCCTTCGTCTGGATTGGATTGTGTGTGATGTCTGTGAGTGTATGTGTATGATTATTAAATATTAAAATTAAAAACAAATTTATTGATAGTGAAAAAACTATTTATGAAGCACCATACAGTGCTGAAAGGTATTTAGTAGTGGGAGGGGCGCCCCGCCCTCTACCACTATAAAGTCCAGAGGGACCACGCCCTCAAGCACTCTGTAGTTGCAGAGGGAACAGAGACAGTTGTCATTTCAATTCGCCTGATGAGAACCTTGGGAAAGTTCGAAACGCGTCGCGAGAGTGCCTGAATGACACAAAACCGTAAAAATGAGTACAGCTGCCATCATTTTGAAGGTGGGTGATGTAGCAGAGCTCTGGAAAATTTTCTCTTCAGCCCATACAGGCGTCGAGTTGGTTAAAATGGCCGCCATCATTGGTGCGGGTGATGTTGCAGAGCCACATGATTTTTTCTCCGTCCACTGTGACGTCGAGCGTCTCCTCATGTCCATACAGACGTGAGTTATATGCCCCTCACCACATCTGACTAAAACCTACCATTAGTTTTTTCATTAAATTAAACCCTTGTTGGTATAAACCACGGCAATATAGCCCGTTTGATTTGAACCCTGGCGATTTTAGCCCTCTATTTTTTTATTTAATAATTATATATGTATCTCTCTAGGGTGTGACCATTCTCCTTTCTGGGCCTGTGGTGTCCTTTAGTGGTCAGTAGAAAGTAGGCCAGTGCACAGCCATTTCTGGGGCCTTCGGGCCCTAGATCTTGGATTTTTCATTCCCCTAACCAAGCCCGTGCCACCGCCTCTGAGCTTTTGGATTGCCCTTCGTCTGGATTGGATTGTGTGTGATGTCTGTGAGTGTATGTGTATGATTATTAAATATTAAAATTAAAAACAAATTTATTGATAGTGAAAAAACTATTTATGAAGCACCATACAGTGCTGAAAGGTATTTAGTAGTGGGAGGGGCGCCCCGCCCTCTACCACTATAAAGTCCAGAGGGACCACGCCCTCAAGCACTCTGTAGTTGCAGAGGGAACAGAGACAGTTGTCATTTCAATTCGCCTGATGAGAACCTTGGGAAAGTTCGAAACGCGTCGCGAGAGTGCCTGAATGACACAAAACCGTAAAAATGAGTACAGCTGCCATCATTTTGAAGGTGGGTGATGTAGCAGAGCTCTGGAAAATTTTCTCTTCAGCCCATACAGGCGTCGAGTTGGTTAAAATGGCCGCCATCATTGGTGCGGGTGATGTTGCAGAGCCACATGATTTTTTCTCCGTCCACTGTGACGTCGAGCGTCTCCTCATGTCCATACAGACGTGAGTTATATGCCCCTCACCACATCTGACTAAAACCTACCATTAGTTTTTTCATTAAATTAAACCCTTGTTGGTATAAACCACGGCAATATAGCCCGTTTGATTTGAACCCTGGCGATTTTAGCCCTCTATTTTTTTATTTAATAATTATATATGTATCTCTCTAGGGTGTGACCATTCTCCTTTCTGGGCCTGTGGTGTCCTTTAGTGGTCAGTAGAAAGTAGGCCAGTGCACAGCCATTTCTGGGGCCTTCGGGCCCTAGATCTTGGATTTTTCATTCCCCTAACCAAGCCCGTGCCACCGCCTCTGAGCTTTTGGATTGCCCTTCGTCTGGATTGGATTGTGTGTGATGTCTGTGAGTGTATGTGTATGATTATTAAATATTAAAATTAAAAACAAATTTATTGATAGTGAAAAAACTAT
>NW_028118046.1:0-26462 GCF_965113295.1 Leuciscus leuciscus
TGTCATGGTACCCTGCATCTGCATCTGTAATAAAAAAAAATAAAAAATAAAAAATGTAAACATTGATCTAGACAACTCAATGATAATCAAAACAGCAAAAAAAAAAAAAAAAAGAAAAGAAAATAGGGTGCACTATGCCAATGCAATTAAAAGAGAATAGCTGTTCACATAGCTAGATATTGCACTAGCCCGATTAGTAGCTGTTTTTGCTGGATTTACCACATTGATAGGCTAAAACCTGCACATAAAATAGTCACACCAGCATGATCTGGTAGCCCAAACAGCTATAATCCATCAAAGACGAGCAGCTGACATGAATTCATCAAATACAGTCTTTTCTTCAAATACAGTATTTTGATGGTCCCTTTTGAACATTCATTCTGTCGACTATAAGTAACTTTGCAACTACATGTCAACTAACTCTCATTAGAGCATTAGTAGACTCTCTGCTTAATATCTGCAAACTCTTTATTGTGATGCTCCTCCAACAAACACTCTACTGACTATAAGTAACTTTACAACTACATGTCAACTTATTCTCACCCTAACCCTACCAGTCTACTAATACTCTACTAATACTCTAATGAGAGTTAGTAGACTTGTAGGTGCAGTGTCACTTATAGTCAACAGAATGTGTTAAAGGGACCATCAAAATAAAGTGAAACCTATTTTTTTTTAGAAATGTTTTAATTGGACGTTCATCTAAAATTTCAGAACATACCGAGCATGTTCAAAAGTAACGTTCCCATAATGCAAAATTATAAAATAGAATGTTCCTTTAACCAAGAAAAAACATTTTTGAAACGTTGAAAAAACTGGACGTTTTGAATGTTTAGGGAACATTTAGAAATAAAGTTTTCTTCATTTAATGGGAATGTTAGCTAAACGCTCTCAATAAGGCACGAACTCGATGGCACTTGCGCTGTCTGACACACACCAGAAACACACGCACAGAAAGCCACTTCTCAGACAGCATACGATCCAGAAAATAATTATATTTCACCACTTATTTCTCTTGAATTGTCAAATACACGCAAAATCGTCAAAATGGCTGTCGTGCCGAGCATTACAGAGTCGGTTATGTCATAAATAAGACATTGCTATGCATTTAATAAAAGTCAATGCTTAATATAATATAAATATATTTTAAGATATGGCCCATATGATCTTTGCCATTACCAGAACTGAGACACATGTGCCAGAGTTGGTCAAATGAAGCCTGGGAATGTATGTTTTCTTTTTAATAAAAGATCAGATAAAATAAGAAAAATAACTTTATCGTTGACACGGAATCACCAGACTCTGCCCTCGTAATCGAGATAATTGTGAAATAAAATGACTATAATTATTAATATTGTGAATTGAAATAAGATGTTAGGACATTTATGCAGGCATTAAGCAGAAGTCAGGGGGATAGTGTGAAAAATCCCATTACTTTAGATTTGTAACATTACAGATAAGAATTTAACAGTAAAATGTAAGTTATGTCATTATATCATTGCTTAATTTGACATGTGTGTGTCTAATAGTTGTTTTCAATTGTTTTTTCTTTTCAATTCTTTTCATATCATTATTTCTTATTCTTCTATTATTTTAAACAGTATTATCTTGTTTTCCACTCAAAGTAAGGCTTGTTTTTAGAGAATATTAAAATTATTTCCCCCATTATAATATTATTTTCTCGACCAGCACTGATATTTAAAACAAACAAAACAAACAATGGATCTAGCAAGCTAATAATTGTCTCATATTTTTCTGTTTGTTTTTCAGAGTCCTTTGAGTCTCTCTATAACGTGGGAGAGATGATTGGATCCGGAGGATTTGGCAAGGTGTTCCTGCGAACACGCAGATTTGATGGCAAAAAGGTCAATCTTACTTAATTGCAAGGGCGTAGGTTTGGCCTCAGCTTTGGTGGGGACATCCCCCTCCCCCTCCCCCTGGAATGAGATTTCTATATGTAATTAAATAATGAACAAATGAATAAAATACACACGTATCATAGTATGCATTCAACACAACAAATCCATTATTATTATCTATTATTATTATCCATGATTACAGTATTCCATTAATACTAAAATTGTATCTACTATTCTATATCAAATTCTATTGATATATTCTATTCTTAAATATTAAATTCTTAGGCTACACTCACTCACAAATACATTACATAAATAGAATGTAGAAACGAAAAATGTCTCAGATCCACTGTTTATGTTGACTGCAAGATTCTAAGTTAAGGTCAGCTAATTAACATTCAGTGACTCGCTAACGTAGCATTCTATCATGATAGCGTGACTTCTATGAGTCTATCAGTGCTGCACAGCCTAATCAATACTCTTAACCTTAGTTGAAAGATTGCTGCTGCTAGGTTTAACTGTAACAACATGGTAACACATACTATCACCAATCAATACTATTTTCCACAGTAGAATCTGCATTTGAAAGCCTGGTCAGTCACTACTACTGCTAGTTTATTTGTGTGGCTAGTTATTTTGCCTACTTACACTCTGCTTTATGAAAAAGATTCGTATGTCCCCTTTCTTCTTCTTGGGTGGCATAGCTGATCTATCTACAAAGTACAAAAAGTGGCAAAAAACGGAATATTAAAATGTTTTACCCTGGCCTTTGTATGTGGCAGAGAGACAGCCCTGGTAACTTCCGTCGGCGTCGTCGACGCGCGCGCGCACACACACACACACACACACCACCCGCTCGCTGCCAGTGCAAGCACAAAAGTAGTCCCGGCCCGCGCGTGTAGCCTGTCAGATACACCGCCGCCAATCAAATTACGGCGTTTCTTGTACTGTCGTTGTTTTGGCCGTTGGAATCGATCCAAATAGCAGCGCAAAGATCCAAATAGCAGTTCAAAGGAGCTTGCTAAATATTGGTGGGGACAAATTTGTCATCTCAATATATTGATTGGGACTAGTACCTAGCGTCCCCCCCTAAACCTACGCCCATGCTTAATTGTACAAACATTTTGCTCTTGCAAAACACATTTAAAACAATGTACAGATGGTTTAATACTTAGTGCAAGGTCAGGCGCTTGAATACTGTTAATGTTACTGAAACTGGGTTTTTGTTTTGCAGGTTGCCATCAAGCGGATACGCAAGATAGACAACGATCGTTATCTTAATATTGTAAGTTGGCCAAAATCTGAATGTGTATTGAGTTGTTTAAGTGCAGATTACTGTAGTTAATACACCTGTAGGCAGTGTTGGGAAAGTTCACTTTCTACATGAACTAGTTCAAAGTTCAGTTCACAATTTTAAAATGAACTAGTTCAGTTCATAGTTCATACTCAAAATTGTACTCTGAGTTCACAGTTCCAAAAATGAACTAGTTCATAGTTCTTTTTTTCCATGTTGCTGCGAGATATAATTTTTCAAAATGATTGCCACTGCCCATATAGAACCACAGACAATTATTTTATCTGTTTTAACACTGAAGCTATGCGTCAGATTTTTCCCATCCTCACCGACCTTGTCATAAAACTTGTTTAAATGATCATACGACGCCTCCTTGCTGCTTTTCGTTTTGATTTGTAACGTAAGTGATGAGTCGTTCATGAACGATCCATTCATTGCGTTTGTCACGTGACAAATGAACGAAAGACTCGGAAGGTAAAGTAATTATTTATGTTCCCTGTAAACGATTTTTGACTGCATTATAATGATTTCTTAATTCAGAATATGATCAAGATTGCGTAGGTGGATGTGTTCTGGGAATTTGCCAGTTAATAGTATAACATTTAAAGCCCATTAAATGAATGAAATGACTCGAAAAAAGATTTGTTCATTTTGATGAACGAGATCGAACAAGAGAGTCAGTAGACACTGGTGGCTGGTGTTGCCAGATTGGGTGTTTTTTCCACTACATATTAAAGGGTTAGTTCACCCAAAAATGAAAATTCTGTCAGTAATCACTCACCCTCATGTTGTTCCAACCCCGTAAGACTTTCGTTCATCTTCGGAACACAAATTAAGATATTTGTGATGAAATCTGAGAGCTGGCTCACTCATCCATAGGCTTCTATGGGTCAGATAAAATTTGTTTTCTTCAGATTTTTACCCAGCTAACCTTCCATCTGCTACTTCTCTCTAGCCTGGGAATCCCAAACCTCTCGTTACAGAAGTGGCGCTGCTGCTGATGATGATGAGGCAAGAACCCATAAGCCCCTTCGTCATACAGCTATACGAGTGGTTTGAAGATCCTAGAGGTTTCACTCTGGTTATGGAGTATCCCAAACCCTACGAGAACTTGCTGGACCTCATCACTCGTTTTCATCATTTGTCTGAAGCAACAGCATGGGTCATCATGAGACAGGCTGTGCTGGCAGTGCAACACTGCATCCATCGTGGCGTTTTCCATAATGACATTCATGCGCAGAATTTCCTGTTGAAGAAAACCCCGCTACAGCTCAAGCTGATAGACTTTGGCTGCGGTCAGCTGTTTAGTAGCGATGGCTACAACAGCAAAATATACATTGGTGAGCATTCTGGGAGTGTGGAAACCTGAATGTAGTGACTTACTAATTATTTGATGCTTTAAAAAAAAAAGCTCAACAATGTGTGTCTTTCTTCCAGGAGTTGCGGATTACTGCCCACCTGAAGTCTTGACAGAGCCTCGATTCCACGCCGTCCCAGCAAATGTCTGGTCTCTAGGAGTGTTGCTGTACCAGATGGTGAGCGGATGTTCTCCTTTTCACGATAGAACGGAAATCACACGAGCCAAAGTTACATTTGAGAACCCCGAATTATCCAAAGGTGAGTGAATAATATTGATAACATTGATAAACACACACATAAAGCAAAGGCTTTGTACAGAAACAGTTAAAGGTGAAGTATGTAAGATGTTTTATATATAGCTCAACGTATAGCGAGAGTTTGGCGCGAGAGCCGTGGGAAAAGAAATGCCGCTTTAGTGACAGAAGTGAAAGCCAAAATTCACTGCATTTATTCCTTCAAAGATTAAACAGCTCATGAACACGTCAAAGTGAACAGAGCATTGTGATGCGGAAAGGCACATTTTCATAAAGACAAGCGCAACACAGCTGAAATTATTACTAATATGTTGGACCTGAAACATGCCTTCACATGAACCAGTAAGAGCTGCGTTTGTGATGTTTGAGTCGGGGAAGACGCGATGCACGGAAGAAGGGGCCTTTGCAAGAAAATATGTAATATATGTAAAAAAATATATATTTTTGAAAATATGCTTTATTTTGTCATTTATTCCACTCGCTGCCACTAGTGTCGCAGAAACGACATACTTCACTTTTAAACTAACGATAAGGAACATTTTACAGTATATTAATCATGTTTTAGATGCTGTTTTCAAAAATGCCAGGTCACATGGTCATGACTAACCAGCTCTCTCCTTATTGTACAGAATGCAGGGATTTGATTAGCCAGTGTCTAGCGCGGGATCCAACTAAACGCCCGACGTTAGAGCAGATGTTACAACATCAATGGATTAGTAATGGTCTACAGTAGATTGGAGAAGTTCAGGAGATTCACTCCCATCAGTTTCAGGTGTGAGGAAGTGTAACAGGCAGAGAAGGATTATTATCTTTTGTCTTAAATTCTGGATTATTTGTAGTGAGATTTTCAAATGTGTGTTCATTGTAATGTTCTTGTTATAGTCAAGTCACCTTCATTTATATAGCGCTTGATACTATACAGATTGTTTTAAAGCGGCTTCACTGTAGTAAACAGGAGAATAACCGAATCAGTGAACCAAGCAGATTTCAATTCTGTTCTAGCTCTAAAAAATCATTCATGAGTGACTTGTTCATATCATCTTTCTTTGTATTGGATAGGAAATCACAGCTCACAGGCGGCTGCTCTGCGCGGGTGCGTCCGACTACCACGTACCCGGCCGTCAGCGGAGTTTTCTGCACCACGGACTAGTTCGCCGGTTAGCAACCTACAATGCTCTGACAAGAGGTTTGTGTTTAAAAACTCTGGCCAACCAGCTTCTCATCAGCCATTGTCTTTCTCCATCCGAACTATTATTTTTCACCGGTGGGTAACTGATGTTAAAGCAAATGACTCTGATGAAAATTAAAATAAGTCTAAATACGTTTTAAGTGCATCAAGACTTTTAATAACTATTCTCCTGTTTATTGGAAATGTTGAGCTAAATCCCGGGCCTGACTCAAATACTTTTTTGACAACTTTAGGCATATTGCATTTGTGGGGACTATATGCATTTGCAAACTTTACCAGATTTCTTACCGCTGTACCGCAACACAGCGTATGTTTTTACCGATAACTCGCAAATATTTTCCCCATTCTAGACTTCCAACCCCGATTATCTTTACTCCCCCATTTTTTCCGATCTTACCCTCTGAAGTATCTTCTTCTAGTCCTTTAGTCAAAACAGTTAAAGTACAAAGAAGAAGACCTCATCCAAGAAAAAGTCCAACTAATTTAAGTCAACTCGGTAGCATCAGAGGCTTTAAGATTTGCCATTTAAACACCCGAAGCCTTGTTCCCAAACTAGACGAATTTAAAATCTTGCTTGCGCAGTCGAAAGCACATGTAATGGCAATCTCTGAATCATGGTTAACTCCTAATATTCCAGATTCTTTTATGAATTGTATCGTAAAGACCGCATTAGCAAGACCGGCGGCGGAGTGGCCTTCTATGTGAGTCGGAAATATGCACACTTAATATCAAAGTTTGAAACCGAAACTGAAACATTAAAACTGATCGTACATTTTACACCTCAACATGCAATTACCATTATTGTCACCTACAAACCCCCTAATGTCAGTGAAAGTTCTTATCTATCTCAGCTTTCTGACATAATTAAATCTGTTACATCAAAGGAGCTTGTAATTCTGGGCGATATCAACCTTGACTGGAATGATAGCTCATCAAAATCTTTAAAAGCTATTGTAATGAAACTCGGACTGTATCAATTAATTAAGGATCCAACAAGAATTGGCAAAACACGCAGCTCCATTTTCACATTTAGCTCCTAAACTCTGGAATGGCCTTCCTGATATTGTTCGAGGCTCAGACTCGCTGTCCCAGTTTAAAACTAGATTAAAGACACATCTCTTTAGCCAAGCATTCACATAATACTTACCTTTTATTCTACAGTTGAAGAGACGACGCGACGCCTGTGAAGAGACAACTCGACGCCTGGGAAGAGACGACGCGACGCCCGGGAAGAGACGACGCGACGCCTGGGAAGAGACGACGCGACGCCTGTGAAGAGACGACTCGACGCCTGGGAAGAGACGACTCGACGCCTGGGAAGAGACGACGCGACGCCTGGGAAGAGACGACGCGACGCCTGGGAAGAGACGACGCGACGCCTGTGAAGAGACGACTCGACGCCTGGGAAGAGACGACTCGACGCCTGGGAAGAGACGACGCGACGCCTGGGAAGAGACGACGCGACGCCTGGGAAGAGAAGACGCGACGCCTGGGAAGAGAAGACGCGACGCCTGGGAAGAGACGACGCGACGCCTGTGAAAATTTATACATGATTAAACAACTGTAGTTTTGTATTTTTGTATCAGACTTTCTATCTTTCCTACTAACTGGAAAACAGCACAAATTACTCCAACTTTAAATCTGATGATCACACCCTTGTTTCTGTCATGAATTTGAGGATGAACCCAAGCGCAGACATGATGCTTGACACACAGTTTATTTATGGACAAAAAACAGGGAAAACAAATCCCACAAGGGGGCAAAACATGGACAGGACAAGGAGTGACTAAACTAAACTAAGACTTGACAGATAACTAGACGATAAACCAACAGCAAATACAGAATCAGAACTTTCTCTAGACAATACTCTTGCCAGGATACTCACAAGGTAAGATAGGCAAGGCAAGTTTATTTATATAGCACATTTCATACACAATGGCAATTCAAAGTGCTTTACATAGAAGAAATTAAAATAATAAAAAGAAATAAGAATAATTAAAACAGTTTAGAAAAATAAAATAAAATAAAATACAGTACTTATAAAAATAAAAAAAGAATATTATTATAGATCTTTCCTTCAAAAGGATTCCCTTAAGACTTAAATCTTTCAACCTTCTTTTAACCTTCAATCTTCTTACGACTTCCATCTATCAACTTTCCTTTAACTTTCTTTTCTCCCTCATTTACTCGCACGTTCACATTCTTTCTCAGACGAAAACTTTAATATCGTCATTTAAATACTGTTCTACTTTCAAACCCACATTAATACACGTCACTTTCACATTATCACTTTCTTTTACACCTTCTGAGTGGGCATTTACAGTTACGGGCTAAATGCCCTGCTGACCATAATTAAAACCCTCTCTGTCACCTTGCCTATAGTTTGATCATTGAGCTTACTTTTGAAAGCAAAACAAACAGTCGGACGAACAGCGGCACAGTGCTCATTCAGTAAATGCATAGCTAAACAGAAGTGTTTTGAGTCTGGATTTGAATGTGACCACTGTAGGAGCACATCTGATCTCTTCTGGAAGCTGGTTCCAGCTGCGGCTGGCATAATAGCTAAAAGCAGACTCGCCATGTTTAGAGTGAACCCTTGGTATATTTCTAGCTGATATGATCTGAGTGATCTGTTGGGTTTATATTCAGTGAGCAAATCAGTAATATATTGAGGTCCTAGGCCATTGAATGATTTATATACCAGTAATAATACTTTAAAATCAATCCTAAATCTAACTGGGAGCCAGTGTAAAGACCTGAGGACTGGTGTGATATGTTCATATTTCCTGGTTCTGCTCAGAATCCTAGCGGCAGCGTTCTGTATGAGCTGCAACTGTCTTATGGCCTTTTTGGGAAGGCCAGTGAGGAGTCCATTACAATAATCCACCCTGCTGGTGATGAAAGCATGCACAAGTTTCTCTAAGTCTTGTCTGGAAACAAAGCATCTAATTCTTGCAATATTTTTTATTTAAGCTCAATCTTACTGTACTACGGCAGAGAAACACGGAAACGCATAGACCTGGCATGAATATAACATCTTCTCAGAGTTTCTCTCCTGACATATAAGAATAAAGATTTTTCTTGGCAAGATAACTGCTGTCCAGTCCCGTGAATCAAATAATAACGGGGAAAAGGCTTAATTCCAAGTCTACAGCATCAAATAAAATTTACAAAAGTAAAGTCTACTTTAAAGGTGACATATTATGCCCCTTTTCACAAGATGTAATATAAATCTATGGTGTCCCCAGAATGTGTCTGTGACATTTCAGCTCAAAATACCCCCAGATCATTTATTATAGCTTGTCAAATTTGACCCTTTTTGGGTGTACCTGAGTAACAAACGCATGTCATTCAGTGAAATGCCACAACACATTCAGCCTATATTGTTAGATTTTTTGAAAAATAAGTAGATGTTGTGAATAATTGTGATTAACTTTGCTGGTCAAGCTCATTCAATAGTTGAATCACTTATATTTCCCACAGGGGGCGCCATAACTAAAACAACTATACAAAACAATACATTGTTGAGTGACATTTAAACTAGAAGCAGAACACTCCCCGCCAGACATCCTAAGGATGTCTCATTTAAGTCTTAATTTTCCTTAGGGAACAGAAGAACAACCTCTGTAATTGGTCTGAGATACTTTACTTCCTTTCCAGATCCATTTTTTGTAACTTTCAACTGAACCTTGCGTACTCTCCCATCAGTGCTTTAAATACTTGGGACACAAGAGCCATAGGCCACTTGTTACGAGGGCTCTGATTGTCTTTTAGAAGTACAAGATCTCCTTCTTCAAGTTTAAAAAAGGCAAGCAGTTTCAAAACATAAATCATATAGGCTAAATGGGGAATCATATTAAATACAACAACTGTGTTATATACTGCTACTGTGTATAATTTCTCCTGTTTTTGTCTACTTTATCTCTCTTTCAACACAAGAAGCACAAAGCGGGTTCAGAGGATCCTGAAGACTCCCTGCAATGACGCTGTACCCTCACCCTGAGTCTCAGCTCAAGACTTTCCTTGCTCCTTTTTATAAATAAACCTTAAATAAACCTTAAACTAAACATAAAACAAAACATTAAAATAAAACATTCCAGAGATCCCGAAGACAGATCTCTACTTTATATTGAAGATGACATACTGAGTAATATCTTTCCATGAGCTAATAAACACATACAGTAGACAGAATCCCACACACAAACCCTAAACCCATCAGAGTAGAAGACATACCACTGAAATCATGCACTAAACATTAACTAAACAACATGCAATGCAAAATAAGACACCAGAATCAGTTTTACAGTAAATTACGCCTTGTTAAATCGTTTTTCACTGCATATGGTAAGTAAACCTGCAGTTAATCAGCGTAATTTTTTACGCTTAATATTGTTTAGGAGAAATGTCTTATTCAAGGCAAGGCAATGAGGTAAACATTTGAACCAGGGCTTAAGACCGAAAAATATTGTAATATTTTAGACGTATTTGAACGTTTCTGGTGCATGACCACGCGTCCCGCTTTGCGTTGCACCGCACAGCATTTCCACCCCTTGTCCCGCATGTCGTATATTGAGAAAATGTCCCGCATTTTCATCAGTCTGTTGGTTTTTAATTATCATATACAAAACGTGCATGCGTTATTTTGCCTTTTTAAGAAAGCATTTTATTTATTCTTTTTGCGGCGTAGTTTTCCCCCTACATTTAACAGCGCTTCATCAGAAGTACAAATACAACAGCCGTTTTCTAAATCCTATCCAATGGTTGAAAAGAAAGGAGTAAACACGGTCACTAGAAGGTTGTGACGGCTGTCAATCAAAATGTGGAGCGGTGATTCGTTCCATGTGTTCCCTGTCAGAAAACAAATGGATAAGTCGGTAAAGTAAAATTTAAATTCTACAGAATTGATCAACTTGTTGCCTTCTGTGGTTGTTTTAATTAACATCCTTTGAAAGTTTTTGGTTTAAAGGTCCCGTTCTGCGTGATCCCATGTTTCAAACTTTAGTTAGTGTGTAATGTTGCTGTTAGAGCATAAATAATATCTGTAAAATTATAAAGCTCAAAGTTCAATGCCAAGCGAGATATTTTATTTAACAGAAGTTGACTACAAAAAACGGCTCGATTGGACTACATCCCTCTACTTCCTTCTTTAATGATGTCACTAGAACCGTTTCTTGACTAACCTCCGCCCACAGGAATGCTCCCTCAACTCTAACGTTACTGGCTACTTGCGCACTTCTTATAACTTAGGCTACTGTGTTTACTCAGCTCTTACCGTGATTTTCTGAAGTAAAACTGACGCTTTATCTTTTGTGTGATGTACAATAAACTTTATTAAACTCATCAGTACATGTTTGATCATCATTCAGACAGCAGACTTGTAGGCTATTAATAAATAATGGATACATAGCCTACAAGCAGATGACAAATACGTTATAATAACCGTAATTAAACTACTAAACCATACCTGTTTCATCTCTATACAGCACTCTGACTCTGTAGGCATTATTGTCCGACTCGAAATGAACGCCGTTACTGAGAGTTTCTGATATTATCATCATTCCGTGAGATGAATTTTTCCTGAAAGACTGAGCGCGAGCTCATGAAGCTCCGCCCCCTGTGTCGTCCAGCAGCAGCTCATTTGCATTTAAAGGGCACACACTGAAACAGCTCGTTTTTCTGAGCCCCAAAAAATGTCAATTTAAACATGCTGTAAAAAATGATCTGTTGGGTATTTTGAGCTCAAACTTCACATACACACTCTGGGGACATCAGAGACTTATTTTACATCTTGTGAAAAGGGGCATAAAACGGGACCTTTAATATATTCTTAATGGTCCGTGTATCATCTGATCATTTCATTTGGAATGGAATAACGAGAAATGAAAAGACGGATCGTTTATTCGTTTAGTTTAATAACTTAGTTTAGTTTAGTTTTAGTTTAATAGATTTCGGCTCGATTTCAAATTTTTCGTTTGTTGTTTACAAATTGGTTTATGGCTTTGATATTTCGTTCGCACATGTGGGCGGAGCTGAAACGGCCCTTTCATCTGATTGGTCAAGCCGCTTCGTCTTCAGTACAGCCAGAATAAGAGTCCGTACGGCACACTCAAATCCCACTTTAATAAGCTTTTGCACCACTCGCTGACATTTGATGCAGAAATATGTTGCTGGGAACACAATTAGTGCTGCTGCGATGCTTCGCTTCTAATGTACGACACTTGAGAGATCGCAAGCCATAGGCTACAATATGCTGACATGGAGTTTGGTGTTTTATGTATTATTTCTATAGACTCTAGTCTAGAGCAACGTATGATTTTTTTTTTTTTTTGTACTGTAGGTGAGGTCCTATATGTCCCTTCGATAAATGAAAATAGTTCAGTATCTCTAAACTTAAAATGTAGGCTAAATGTTTTTTTTTTACTCTAGGCTATAATTACTGTATGAGCATCAAAAATAACATAATATACATGACCATGATAACATGTCTAACCTTTGTCTCTCTCTCTCTCTCTCTCTCTCTCTGTGTGTGTGTGTGTGTGTGTGTGTGTGTGTGTGTGTGTGTGTGTGTGTGTGTGTGTGTGTGTGTGTGTGTGTGTGTGTGTGTGTGTGTGTGTGTGTGTGTGTGTGTGTGTGTGTGTGTGTGTGTGTGTGTGTGTGTCTGTGTGTGTGTGTGTGTGTGTGTGTGTGTGTGTGTGTGTGTGTGTGTGAGAGAGAGAGAGAGAGAGACACCTGAATAAATTATTGTGAAAATAGATAGAAATGTAACAGTATGACTGTAAGCGTTGAGTACTCAGTTCACACAAATAGAATGAGATAAAAAAAGATAATTGAATCAGTTGAACTTGTAGGATACTGAATACCTCACAAAATTATCAGGGTTTGAGAGTAACAGTTGGATTGCATTTCTAATCCAAAGTAAACTATTAACATTTTTTTTTATAACCAGTAATTTAGTGTATTCTAGCCTATAATGTTAACAGTACAGTTCCTATTCATATTTCAATTTAAGGCCTGTAATACAAGAATAGCAATTCATGAATTGTGATCTGAGGAGAGTTTCTGCAGTGGTTCAAATTAAAATAAGTGTTAAACAAATAATTCAAAATTAACTGGATCATGATGCTTTAAGTAATTAACCGAATACATTAATCTACAAATTACATTTAACAGATTTTATCATATGTAATACAATTTAAAACCAAGCCTTTTAACACTGTAAATTATAAGACAGCACTTTTTAAGTTATTATTGTTACATGCTTAATTGTTTGATGTTTCTCTGAGATTTGCTAATTTCTTTCAAGGTATTATTTATTCCCACTGTTTTATGCATATAATGTTTGTCCATCAAAGCTCTGGTAGTATTTTCTAACAACTAAAATACTTTCTTTACGTTGTTTTCATTTGTCATGAACTCTATATTTTAAGATGTACTATTGCTCTCTGTTACATATTTTGTCCCAAAAATAAATCAGCTACAATGCGGAGCAGACACAGAAATGAAGGGGTTACACCATAAAACATCCACAATGCAGAACGAATACAAAAACACACACATATAGGCCTACACACACACAACACCATGTTCAGGTTTGACTGTATTGTAAAAAACAATGATACTTCAGATACTTTGACTAAAGATTTTTTTATTGTTATAATAATGATTTTATAATGTCTAAACACAAATCTAAATGAAAACTTGTGAAAAGATGAATACCTACAATATGATGGAAACAATGGAAATGGCAAACGAGCCAGTGAGTGATGCGCTGCAGCCATCTAGTGGCTGTCCTTGAAATGTCATGTTATTTAAATTTTAAATGTGTTTGCTTTCCAGTAGATGGCAGCAATCTTCCACTAAAACATGGCACATTGTCCATGCTATCTCCATGAACGAAAAAAAGATTTTTTTTTTGCATACGAAAAGTTACATTAGGTATGTTTTAAAAAAAAATACACTTGTTATTAATTAGTCCTATGAGTTATGAGCTCAGTTTGTAGAAATTATACTTGGAATAATACTTAATTAGGAAGAGCACACAGCAGCTTCTGGTGTCACACACACACACACACACACACACACACACACACACACACACACACACACCGGGAGCGCAGTTCCTCAACTAAATGTCTCGCGTAAAATCCGGAGTGTAGGTATTAAATAGGGTAATAAAAGGCTATTACACCCACGATAACAAACACATTTGCGCATGCACATAAAACACCGCAAACTTATTTCTGTGGAATAGGCGATGCAAGATTATTCTTTATAACATTTGCAGTAGAGAAATCAGGTGTTTACTGTAATTTGTCTAATCTTCATTCAGTAAATGCATACAATATTTAGTTTGTTAGTAATGGATTGCACGACTCGACTATTGATTGAATCAGTCGTTGTTTAGCAACTTTAAAAAAAAACGAAATGAAATTGCTAACTTCTCCACTGATAAATAATAACTTTTTTTATAGGCTAATAAGCATAAAATTGCATATCGGCATTTATCTCCAAACATACCTGACCATCTTACTCTATCCGACATCTTTGCTTGAATTTTCGATTTTGCGGTTAAATAACAAAAATGAGGTGTTATTTAACAATGAGGTGTTAAATAACAAAAATGAGGTGTTATTTAACATATATTTCCTAAAATTAACAGTAAGGCAAAGTTATTAAAAATAACAGGTTAATCATGTTGAAATTTGGGTGTAAATTAACAGAAACATTTAACAGTGTAGGCCTATATATTATATGTAATAGGCTATATAGTAGGTCTTGTAGCCTATATTATAGGCTCATAATATCATATGATAAGTATTAACGTAAATTATATCATTATCACTTGTCTCACTAGTCTTAATATAACTATTACTGGTTATTAACTGTATTTCTTGTGAATATCTGACTAATACACACATATGGGTCATATTTCTCCCAATATCAAATTAAAGAAATAAGAAGTTATATTTTACTATAACTTGAAATAAATAAAATAAAATCTTTCAGTAATAAAACTGATTCACTATTTCAGTACACATTATCTTGCAACAATAGCCTGCATCCCAAACATCATCAGATAAAGGTTTGTTTTAATTTTTATGACAGATTTAAGTCCAAAGACTTTTACTATCCTTTACATTTATCAGTGGACCTTTTCTATACAAATAAAATAAAAATATATTTTAGGAAGCTTCTTTGGTGCATTTATTTGGTGCATGTTTCACTATTTGCTTTTGCTATATGTATACTTGAAGTAGCCTACACAGAAAAACTGAATCTCTAAATATCTATTCATAAATATTTATTTCTGTAAATTATATTTACATATAATAAACTAACTTTCTGATAGCCTACAGTGTAATATAAAATGGGACTGTGTATGAATGACTATGATTTGGGATTATATCAACTCGACAGTTAATATGCAAATTAATATGCCTTTTATAAATCAATCTGGAAGTCTAATAACACTTAATAAGGCAGAACACCTCATCAATTCTGCTCCAGATGTTTTTCAAAAAATTCTACTACTTTTATAGTGTACTGACATCTAGTGGAAAAAGAACAACATTGTTAGTACAGGTATACAGTACATTTCTTATTGACATCAAACACCAACATTTAGTCATGAGGTAAGGTAACCAAAACCCAACGCCTAATAAACATCATAATGCTAAAGTCCACACAACATTAAATTATAACCATTATACTTTGATATTTTGTTGGTTTTAACTCATGGTATTTAGTAACCAAATCTTCAATACATATTTCAATACAATATTTCACTGTAATAATACTGTTTAATGCTGTGAAATCCTTTTTTTTTCTTTTTTTTCACTGTGTTGCTGTGATATTACAGACCTTGTTGTGATATAACAGCAGGTTTTAGATTGCAATATTTTACTGTAAAATAAGAGTTAAATGCTGTAAAATCCAAGGATACTGTAGTTTTTACAGGTATTCGTTGGGATATTACAGGGAAACTTAATTACAACAAGTTACTGTAAAATAATACTGTTAATTATTGTGAAATGCTGGTAATTTCTAACAGTGTAAAATATAGATGTGAACCCTACATTTTTTTTTATTGGATGAATGAAAACCTTTTTTTCAGTGTGTGTGTGTGTATTGTTTTGGAAATATTTTTCTTTCTATATATAGATATGTAAACTGTATATTTATTTATTTGTCAATGACAACACACATTAATTAGCACATTAGGCTAATATGGATATATTCCCATGGAAATTCTTGGTTCTAACAATATATATTTGTAGATCTCATCAAAAGACAAATTAAACCCAATGTAACGTTACTATTGAAATTGATTTCTAGACATCGTAATGTTATTTCTTTCTATAAAATTGTTATTGTAGGCTACATAATATCTTATTTAGCATTGCATTAGCAACCTCTTTCCCCCGTATACGTATCCTATTCTTAGCTTCATTATTGTTAGTATTTTTTCACAGAAACACAGAATGACAAATGAAGAGTTCAGATGCAAAAGCCTCTAAGTGCCATCTGAAATTTTCTTCTAGAATGATCATTTTTATCAATCTCGTATGTTTAAGTTCAGTAATTTCACTTAAATGACAATTCATTTTCATTGCCATTTAAGTGAAATTACTGAACTTAAATATACGAGCTTGATAAAAATGATCATTCTAGAAGAAAATTTCAGATGGCACTTAGAGGCTTTTTGCATCTGAACTCTTGAAATATAGTCTCAAGCACCACCGGCAGCCCATAGCCTACTGATTCTCTAAATTCACTGTAAATATAATCTTAATTTGAGTTTCATAAACTCGGCGTTGCGTTTGAAATCCGAATTTTATTATTCTCCATTTTTTCAATCAATACATATTACATAGCGAAAATAACCTGCTGAAAGAAGCAGTTTTTTTTTTGACAAGAGATATCGTTATGTTTCGCTCCTCTGTCTGCGCTTCAGAGAGCATCTAAAGCCGCTAAACGTATGGAACGTTTTCAGTCAGGGAAACTGTTTCTCAAAGATGAGCAACGATTTATAGATTTATTTGGAACTATTTTCGTTGCCGATATATAGAGCAAAATGTAAGTCATGTAATATTTACGACTTAATATATATAAAAAAAAACGTCCTGCTGATGTTCGGGACAGCACTCTTTCTCGTCCTATCTGTTGCTTTTTTAAAATAATTGTCATACATAGAAAAAAACAAGGATAGCCTACAGGAACTTTTTTTGTGAATTATATTCTGTTTCAGAAATGTGCTTTTATTGTAATATCTGTAAAAAATAAAATAAAAATAAAAAAGTGTTCTGTTTGCTTAATAACAAAATGCATCTCAGCTTCACTTGCTCCCGTTTATGCACCAGCTGCAAATGCTAAAAATAAATAATAAACAGTGCTAGTTTTTGTATGAACAATCATGAATTAAAAAAGCTAAGTCAGTCTTTGTTTGTATTGCATGTTCACTTTTAATACAGCGAAACAGCCTAGGTCTTCCATCCCTCACAAACTCGTGTGGTCGACTGTGACGTCACTCGTGTGGCCGACTGTTACGTCAACTCGGGTGGCCAACTGTGACGTCAACTCGGGTGGCCGACTGTGACGTCAATTGGCCGACTGTGACGTCAACTGTCGACTGTTACGTCATAATGATCGTGAGTATAAATAGTGCAGCGGATTTATTCTTCTTGTAGCGAGTCGGCGATTGTGAAATTACTATATACATTTACATTATGTGCATCTGAGTTGTGCATATTAGTAGGGAAATTGATACAAAATTGATTATTCAAATAATCTCTTCTGTTTCTCTTTCTTTCATAGTGTTTCACAGATATAAATTGCAAGAAGTATTGTTCACTTCTAGTTCATTTTCGAGTATGTCAACCATGCCCATCATTTTTGAGAGTGCAGAGCAGTCCTCATCAACTGAATTGTCAGATGAGCTCAATACGGCCCTTGCTGCGGGGCGGTGGTGGGCGATAATGGAAGTTTCAGACCCCATATCTGAGTATCCTGACTATGAGGACCTCATCTCAGACCAGTGGTGGGAAACAGTGGAGGAAGGAGAAACATCATGCCCCACATCCCTGGTCTTCAGTGATGCATCTGAGAAGGCTCATTCCCAGCACTCAGGCTTCTCAGATCGGAAATATGAGGAGGGAAAACTGAAGACCACGAAGCAGTGGAGGCAGCAGAACTCTCCCAGTGCTAAAAAAGAGGACCTCACCTCATCCCTGGTCTTCAGTGAAGCATCTGAGAAGGGAGAACTGAAGACCACAAAGCAGTGGAGGCAGCGGAACTCTCCCAGTGCTAAAAAAGAGGACCTCACCTCATCCCTGGTCTTCAGTGAAGCATCTGAGAAGGGAGAACTGAAGACCACAAAGCAGTGGAGGCAGCGGAACTCTCCCAGTGCTAAAAAAGAGGACCTCACCTCATCCCTGGTCTTCAGTGAAGCATCTGAGAAGGGAGAACTGAAGACCACAAAGCAGTGGAGGCAGCGGAACTCTCCCAGTGCTAAAAAAGAGGACCTCATCTCATCCCTGGTCTTCAGTGAAGCATCTGAGAAGGGAGAACTGAAGACCACGAAGCAGTGGAGGCAGCGGAACTCTCCCAGTGCTAAAAAAGAGGACCTCACCTCATCCCTGGTCTTCAGTGAAGCATCTGAGAAGGGAGAACTGAAGACCACAAAGCAGTGGAGGCAGCGGAACTCTCCCAGTGCTAAAAAAGAGGACCTCACCTCATCCCTGGTCTTCAGTGAAGCATCTGAGAAGGGAGAACTGAAGACCACAAAGCAGTGGAGGCAGCGGAACTCTCCCAGTGCTAAAAAAGAGGACCTCACCTCATCCCTGGTCTTCAGTGAAGCATCTGAGAAGGGAGAACTGAAGACCACAAAGCAGTGGAGGCAGCAGAACTCTCCCAGTGCTAAAAAAGAGGACCTCACCTCATCCCTGGTCTTCGGTGATACATTGGAGAAAGCTCAGCACTCAGCACCTGTGCCTGTTGTGTCCCCAAAGCGAGCACCTGTGCCTGCTGCATCTCCAAAGCGAGCACCTGTGCCTGCTGCATCTCCAAAGGGAGCACCTGTGCCTGCTGCATCTCCAAAGGGAGCACCTGTGCCTGCTGCGTGCCCAAAGGGAGCACCTGTGCCCATAGGGTCCCAAAAAAGAGGAAAACTCAGGATCCCCGAATATTTGACTCACCATCTGAAAAAGGCCGCTTTAGAAACACCCACACCCATCCAGTCACTACAGAGGGCACCAGTGGCTTCCTCAAAGGTGCTCACATGCTCCTCACATGGAGCACCAATGCCAGACAAGATCTCCAAGAGGAGAAATCCTAAAAACCCTGAGCTGCTGAGGCAGCATTTGCAAAATGCACCAGTGCTTGTGTCTTCCGCAAACCTCAGGATCCCAAAGCAGCAGAGGCAGAAGAATATCCAAAAGGGAGTGTCTGTGCCTGCCAAGATCCCACAGAGAACACTTGCTCCACCGTGTTCCCCACAGCAACCACCCAGTTGCTACCAAATTGACTATTTATGTAGCATATTTGCTAAATGTTGTGTCATTTCAAATATTTAATTGAAATTGTACATGCTTTATATGAATGCATGTACACATTAATAAAAGGTTTTCAAGCGGTGAGTGCCTCATCCAATAAAACATTTGTCTTAGTTTCAATTCATTTGACCATTATTTGTTTTATTTTGCAGGTAATATTTGTTTCGTTCAAAACATTGTTAAATATAAATATTTTTTCATTAAGAGCTCAACTAAGAAATATTTGTTTTTCAACGAATGTACAATTTCAAGGTTACTCGGCGAAGCCAGCGCACGGGCATTAAACACATATCTCGACCAGTCACTCTACTGCAGCGTTAAACAGATTTCAACAAGATTTCAACGTCAAACAAACCAGACAACTCATTTAAATCGTATTTTTCTACAAACTGTTAGCTAATCATTTTGTCAAGATGGCTACTGTAGTGGCACAGTCTCATTATATATTCGGATTGCGGACAGGAGTGAGGAATAATTTGTTGTATTTTGATGAGCAAACCATCATATTTCCGTGCGGAAACAACTGTGTGCGCTATAACATCAACCAAAAATGCCAGAAGTTTATTCCAGGTACTTTATTATAGTAAACATTAATTTTTAGACACTTCATACGTATTTTAATAGGCCTATATATTATATGTAATAGGCTATACAGTAGGTCTTGTAGCCTATATTATAGGCTCATAATATCATATGATAAGTATTAACGTAAATTATATCATTATCACTTGTCTCACTAGTCTTAATATAACTATTACTGGTTATTAACTGTATTTCTTGTGAATATCTGACTAATACACACATATGGGTCATATTTCTCCCAATATCAAATTAAAGAAATAAGAAGTTATATTTTACTATAACTTGAAATAAATAAAATAAAATCTTTCAGTAATAAAACTGATTCACTATTTCAGTACACATTATCTTGCAACAATAGCCTGCATCCCAAACATCATCAGATAAAGGTTTGTTTTAATTTTTATGACAGATTTAAGTCCAAAGACTTTTACTATCCTTTACATTTATCAGTGGACCTTTTCTATACAAATAAAATAAAAATATATTTTAGGAAGCTTCTTTGGTGCATTTATTTGGTGCATGTTTCACTATTTGCTTTTGCTATATGTATACTTGAAGTAGCCTACACAGAAAAACTGAATCTCTAAATATCTATTCATAAATATTTATTTCTGTAAATTATATTTACATATAATAAACTAACTTTCTGATAGCCTACAGTGTAATATAAAATGGGACTGTGTATGAATGACTATGATTTGGGATTATATCAACTCGACAGTTACTATGCAAATTAATATGCCTTTTATAAATCAATCTGGAAGTCTAATAACACTTAATAAGGCAGAACACCTCATCAATTCTGCTCCAGATGTTTTTCAAAAAATTCTACTACTTTTATAGTGTACTGACATCTAGTGGAAAAAGAACAACATTGTTAGTACAGGTATACAGTACATTTCTTATTGACATCAAACACCAACATTTAGTCATGAGGTAAGGTAACCAAAACCCAACGCCTAATAAACATCATAATGCTAAAGTCCACACAACATTAAATTATAACCATTATACTTTGATATTTTGTTGGTTTTAACTCATGGTATTTAGTAACCAAATCTTCAATACATATTTCAATACAATATTTCACTGTAATAATACTGTTTAATGCTGTGAAATCCTTTTTTTTTTCATTTTTTTCACTGTGTTGCTGTGATATTACAGACCTTGTTGTGATATAACAGCAGGTTTTAGATTGCAATATTTTACTGTAAAATAAGAGTTAAATGCTGTAAAATCCAAGGATACTGTAGTTTTTACAGGTATTCGTTGGGATATTACAGGGAAACTTAATTACAACAAGTTACTGTAAAATAATACTGTTAATTATTGTGAAATGCTGGTAATTTCTAACAGTGTAAAATATAGATGTGAACCCTACATTTTTTTTTATTGGATGAATGAAAACCTTTTTTTCAGTGTGTGTGTGTGTATTGTTTTGGAAATATTTTTCTTTCTATATATAGATATGTAAACTGTATATTTATTTATTTGTCAATGACAACACACATTAATTAGCACATTAGGCTAATATGGATATATTCCCATGGAAATTCTTGGTTCTAACAATATATATTTGTAGATCTCATCAAAAGACAAATTAAACCCAATGTAACGTTACTATTGAAATTGATTTCTAGACATCGTAATGTTATTTCTTTCTATAAAATTGTTATTGTAGGCTACATAATATCTTATTTAGCATTGCATTAGCAACCTCTTTCCCCCGTATACGTATCCTATTCTTAGCTTCATTATTGTTAGTATTTTTTCACAGAAACACAGAATGACAAATGAAGAGTTCAGATGCAAAAGCCTCTAAGTGCCATCTGAAATTTTCTTCTAGAATGATCATTTTTATCAATCTCGTATATTTAAGTTCAGTAATTTCACTTAAATGACAATTCATTTTCATTGCCATTTAAGTGAAATTACTGAACTTAAATATACGAGCTTGATAAAAATGATCATTCTAGAAGAAAATTTCAGATGGCACTTAGAGGCTTTTTGCATCTGAACTCTTGAAATATAGTCTCAAGCACCACCGGCAGCCCATAGCCTACTGATTCTCTAAATTCACTGTAAATATAATCTTAATTTGAGTTTCATAAACTCGGCGTTGCGTTTGAAATCCGAATTTTATTATTCTCCATTTTTTCAATCAATACATATTACATAGCGAAAATAACCTGCTGAAAGAAGCAGTTTTTTTTTTTGACAAGAGATATCGTTATGTTTCGCTCCTCTGTCTGCGCTTCAGAGAGCATCTAAAGCCGCTAAACGTATGGAACGTTTTCAGTCAGGGAAACTGTTTCTCAAAGATGAGCAACGATTTATAGATTTATTTGGAACTATTGTCGTTGCCGATATATAGAGCAAAATGTAAGTCATGTAATATTTACGACTTAATATATTAAAAAAAAACGTCCTGCTGATGTTCGGGACAGCACTCTTTCTCGTCCTATCTGTTGCTTTTTTTAAATAATTGTCATACATAGAAAAAAACAAGGATAGCCTACAGGAACTTTTTTTGTGAATTATATTCTGTTTCAGAAATGTGCTTTTATTGTAATATCTGTAAAAAATAAAATAAAAATAAAAAAGTGGTCTGTTTGCTTAATAACAAAATGCATCTCAGCTTCACTTGCTCCCGTTTATGCACCAGCTGCAAATGCTAAAAATAAATAATAAACAGTGCTAGTTTTTGTATGAACAATCATGAATTAAAAAAGCTAAGTCAGTCTTTGTTTGTATTGCATGTTCACTTTTAATACAGCGAAACAGCCTAGGTCTTCCATCCCTCACAAACTCGTGTGGTCGACTGTGACGTCACTCGTGTGGCCGACTGTTACGTCAACTCGGGTGGCCAACTGTGACGTCAACTCGGGTGGCCGACTGTGACGTCAATTGGCCGACTGTGACGTCAACTGTCGACTGTTACGTCATAATGATCGTGAGTATAAATAGTGCAGCGGATTTATTCTTCTTGTAGCGAGTCGGCGATTGTGAAATTACTATATACATTTACATTATGTGCATCTGAGTTGTGCATATTAGTAGGGAAATTGATACAAAATTGATTATTCAAATAATCTCTTCTGTTTCTCTTTCTTTCATAGTGTTTCACAGATATAAATTGCAAGAAGTATTGTTCACTTCTAGTTCATTTTCGAGTATGTCAACCATGCCCATCATTTTTGAGAGTGCAGAGCAGTCCTCATCAACTGAATTGTCAGATGAGCTCAATACGGCCCTTGCTGCGGGGCGGTGGTGGGCGATAATGGAAGTTTCAGACCCCATATCTGAGTATCCTGACTATGAGGACCTCATCTCAGACCAGTGGTGGGAAACAGTGGAGGAAGGAGAAACATCATGCCCCACATCCCTGGTCTTCAGTGATGCATCTGAGAAGGCTCATTCCCAGCACTCAGGCTTCTCAGATCGGAAATATGAGGAGGGAAAACTGAAGACCACGAAGCAGTGGAGGCAGCAGAACTCTCCCAGTGCTAAAAAAGAGGACCTCATCTCATCCCTGGTCTTCAGTGAAGCATCTGAGAAGGGAGAACTGAAGACCACGAAGCAGTGGAGGCAGCGGAACTCTCCCAGTGCTAAAAAAGAGGACCTCACCTCATCCCTGGTCTTCAGTGAAGCATCTGAGAAGGGAGAACTGAAGACCACAAAGCAGTGGAGGCAGCGGAACTCTCCCAGTGCTAAAAAAGAGGACCTCACCTCATCCCTGGTCTTCAGTGAAGCATCTGAGAAGGGAGAACTGAAGACCACAAAGCAGTGGAGGCAGCGGAACTCTCCCAGTGCTAAAAAAGAGGACCTCACCCCTGGTCTTCAGTGAAGCATCTGAGAAGGGAGAACTGAAGACCACAAAGCAGTGGAGGCAGCAGAACTCTCCCAGTGCTAAAAAAGAGGACCTCACCTCATCCCTGGTCTTCGGTGATACATTGGAGAAAGCTCAGCACTCAGCACCTGTGCCTGTTGTGTCCCCAAAGCGAGCACCTGTGCCTGCTGCATCTCCAAAGGGAGCACCTGTGCCTGCTGCATCTCCAAAGGGAGCACCTGTGCCTGCTGCGTGCCCAAAGGGAGCACCTGTGCCCATAGGGTCCCAAAAAAGAGGAAAACTCAGGATCCCCGAATATTTGACTCACCATCTGAAAAAGGCCGCTTTAGAAACACCCACACCCATCCAGTCACTACAGAGGGCACCAGTGGCTTCCTCAAAGGTGCTCACATGCTCCTCACATGGAGCACCAATGCCAGACAAGATCTCCAAGAGGAGAAATCCTAAAAACCCTGAGCCGCTGAGGCAGCATTTGCAAAATGCACCAGTGCTTGTGTCTTCCGCAAACCTCAGGATCCCTAAGCAGCAGAGGCAGAAGAATATCCAAAAGGGAGTGTCTGTGCCTGCCAAGATCCCACAGAGAACACTTGCTCCACCGTGTTCCCCACAGCAACCACCCAGTTGCTACCAAATTGACTATTTATGTAGCATATTTGCTAAATGTTGTGTCATTTCAAATATTTAATTGAAATTGTACATGCTTTATATGAATGCATGTACACATTAATAAAAGGTTTTCAAGCGGTGAGTGCCTCATCCAATAAAACATTTGTCTTAGTTTCAATTCATTTTACCATTATTTGTTTTATTTTGCAGGTAATATTTGTTTCGTTCAAAACATTGTTAAATATAAATATTTTTTCATTAAGAGCTCAACTAAGAAATATTTGTTTTTCAACGAATGTACAATTTCAAGGTTACTCGGCGAAGCCAGCGCACGGGCATTAAACACATATCTCGACCAGTCACTCTACTGCAGCGTTAAACAGATTTCAACAAGATTTCAACGTCAAACAAACCAGACAACTCATTTAAATCGTATTTTTCTACAAACTGTTAGCTAATCATTTTGTCAAGATGGCTACTGTAGTGGCACAGTCTCATTATATATTCGGATTGCGGACAGGAGTGAGGAATAATTTGTTGTATTTTGATGAGCAAACCATCATATTTCCGTGCGGAAACAACTGTGTGCGCTATAACATCAACCAAAAATGCCAGAAGTTTATTCCAGGTACTTTATTCTAGTAAACATAAATTTTTAGACACTTCATACGTATTTTAATAGGCTACACTGTTAATTATTTCCCTGTTAAATAACTGGAAATTACTGGCAGCAGGGTTACCATTATTTTCCTGTTATTTGAACAGTTAATTCCTGTTACTGTTTTTTTTACAGTGCACTCCCCGTAATGTTTTTCAACAGGAATTTACTGTGAATCACAGAAAAAAACAGGAAACAACTGGCAGCAGCGTTACCATTATTTTCCTGTTAAATCACCATTTATTTTGTTTCCATTAAATATTGTTAATTATTTTTAGCATAGTAACGTGTACCACTGATTGTTACAGACATATTCTAGCTTGAGTTAATGCAAGAATAGGCATAATCCATCAGATAACACTTAAGTGAAAGAAAACTAATAGTTCCGTGTTGAAATTAACTTTTTTTTTATTGTAATACAATCACTGAAAGGTAAATACTTACAAATGTAGGCACACATGGATCAGACCAATCACAGAAATATAATGTACATCATGTTCATTGCTGACATCTGTGGTCGCTGGACGGAAAATAACAACTGCGTCTGTCTTAAACTAGCAAAGACACTTGCGTTTGGCTTTGCGCTGCGTCGGTGCAAGATAGGGCCCTAAACCTCAACATTTAATGTTCCCTGAACTGCTAAAATTCAGCTAAAAAGACTCAAACCAAGGATATACACTGTGACTCCTGGTCACATAAAAATGTTACACATAGGCTTGGTACTGTAGGTTAAAGATGTAAAAACAGGGAAAAAAAGACACCAGCCCTGTCACAAAGGTGGACCCTTCGCAAACGATTTGGCCCTCAAGGCTGAGCATCCAGCGCTGGAAGCGGCTTTCCGTTTCTCCTGAAACAGAAATGTTTTAAACTGTCAAATTTCTGTTTTAGTTTTCATTTTGAATACAGTTTAGTTTGATACCATTGAATTCACTACATACAACACCAAAGCCAACTGTCCAATCTAAAACCAACTTACCAAGAAGTATCAGACGATGAGTTGCAGGTTTAGAGAGTGAACTCTCAATGTCAGCTGCAGTGGCATATCCCTAGGACATAGAACAAATTAAACACAATATTAATGACATAAGACTACCACTGAATGAGACAGATAGATATATAGATAGAATGAGAGATGGAGACATGAAGAGATAGATAAAGAGAGAGAGGGGGATATAGATAGAGAGATAGAGAAAGATACAGAGAGAGAGTGATGGATAGATGGATAAAAGAAATAGAGGGAGAGAGTTAGATAGATACAGAT